>NC_057861.1:171022576-171322576 GCF_019393635.1 Dromiciops gliroides | reverse complement strand
TTGATTGGATCTAATATTTGCAAAAAGTGTTACTTTTTTTTTGGGGGGGGGGAGAGATATTTCCTGGTTAATTATTATCAGAAAATACACTTCTTAGAACCAGGATGTTATGCTATATGCAAAGACTATGTATGCTAACCTGGCACAGAATGTCTGGCATATAGTAAGCACTTAATAATTTCTTGTTGACTGACTAACCTCTACATACTTCATACTAAATTCTTGTATGTGAATTTCCCTTTTTTTGCAAACAGAAAATATATGAGAGACTTTTACTTGCATTTTGAGATAACAAAAATGAAACTACCTTGTTCTAAAGTAGACAGAACCCCTTGCCCTAAAAGGATAAGGAAATTATATTATTTGTAAGTCACATGAATTTTGAAGTCACTAATTAACCTACTTCTCCAATCATCATGCATATAACAGTTCTAATATGGTGTTTGCCTATATGTCATATCATTCCCTTAATATGGTATAGTGAAAAGAGTGCTGAATTTTAAGTAAGAATCATATTTGGATCTTGGCTGCAAATTACTAGCTGTGTGACATTGGGCAAATTATTCCACCTCTCCACATTTCATTTGCTTGATCTTTAAAATATAAGAGTTAGAATGCTGATCTTTAAGGTTTCTGTCTGCTCAATGTTTCCATCTTTCTTTTCTGTGACTGTAATCCCTGAATTGCCTTTGTGAAATAATGCCTGACTGTCTTAATGAAAAGACTTGAACAGTTTTTAAAATAAAAAATGACAAAATTTGAAAAAAAATGTGAATCATCTGGCTGTGACATCTCTCACTTCACAATTTCAAAAACAATATCTCCATTATTAAATCACTTATAATTAAAATTATCTTTACTTGGGATAATGTAGCCAGCTGGGCTTTAAACTTTGTAATGAAACTGATTCCCTTCTGACTATTTTTAGGCCATTAAAAAAAAAGAAAACTAATATTAATAGTCTCTAAGTACTCACATTTCATTTATAAGTGTTGGGTTCTATTCTTCCTGGCAGTGCATAAGGTGGTTAGAGACATTCATGGGATTTTCAAGCTACTGGGGTGTCACATCCTGTATCAGGGCTATGGAGTACTTGCCAGGATAAAGTGAAGTAGCAGTCATGCAAGACATGACTCCCACATACCTTGAAAGTTAATGTACCTCTTCAGCATCTAATTTACTAGTAGGAAGTAGCTTATAAATAGAGAATAGAATGAGAACTAGATTTTTTCCCCTAAGATTATTATTTTCGAACTAGAAAGAGACTTTAAAAGATTATCTAGTTAATCTTATAGATGAGAAAACGGGTTCAGAGTCAAAATGACTTTCTGGAGCTTCATTAGCAAGGTAGTTGCAAAATAAGGACTATAAATAAGTGTTCTGAGTCACAGTGCAGTTCACCTTTTACTAGGGTTTGATGTATTGTAGTGAATTGACCACATACTTTAAGCATTTTCATATTTGGCATATAAAGTTACATAAGTATAGTATAGACTTAAGTTTCACTAAAGAACTCGAACTAAAGATTCAGAAATGAAGGGCTTGCCAACTGGATTCCTTGGAACAAGTTTTGTGTATAACAAGGATGCTAGCAGACTTCCCAGAATAACTTTTTAAAAAGAATGACAAGGGGCAGCTATATGGTGCAGTGGATAGAGCACTGGCCCTGGATTCAGGAGGACATGAGTTCAAATCCGACCTCAGACACTTAATACTAGCTGTGTGACCCTGGGCAAGTCACTTAATCCCAATTGCCTCACCAAAAAAAAAAAAAAAAAGAATGACAAGCTGGGGGCAGCTAGGTGGCACAGTGCATAAAGCACCAGCCCTGGATTCAGGAGGACCTCAGTTCAAATGCGACATTTGACACTTACTAGCTGTGTGACCTTGGGCAAGTCACTTAACCCTCATTGCCCTGCAAAAAACAAACAAACAAAAACAAAAAACCAAAAAGAATGACAAGCCAAATTACATAAATTTCTGCCCTAATTCTAACTTGGTGTACATTGGGATAAATTTTTTACTTGCCTATCTAAATTTTTCATTTGTATATCAGGAGTAACAGTTCTGTTCAACTGAAAGATTTGAAGGAAGCGAATAAAGGAAATGACAAAATACCTTCCGATCTCAAACTGAATTCCATATCCTAAATATGACCCTCATCTGGAAGTGAGAGATTCCCCTAATTTCCACATTTCTTTTTTCATGCTTGTATCTGTGATTTCATCACTATATGAAACTCCTAGTGAGTAACTCTCTTTATTATAGCAGATCTGAACATACTTTACAACTCTAGCCTTAGATAAATGTCTACATTACTGATCAGTTAAATTACTTCTTCAGTAGATACCAGTAGATTTGAAAGGGAAAACTTGAACTTGGTTCTTTATAACTCCAAGACCTCCTTTCTCTAGGACACTATATTGCCTCAACAACTTTTATTGTTTTTTTTTTTTTTTTTTTTTTAGTGAGGCAATTGGGGTTAAGTGACTTGCCCAGGGTCACACAGCTAGTAAGTGTTAAGCGTCTGAGGCCGGATTTGAACCCAGGTACTCCTGACTCCAGGGCCAGTGCTCTATTCACTGCGCCACCTAGCTGCCCCCTCAACAACTTTTAAATTAGACAAAAGCACCCCTTCAGGTCTACTTTACCCAGATCTTTCTTGGATTGGCAGGTGGATTCTCCAGGGGGCAGTTACCTCCTTTTTCTTTGGGGTTCTAGACACCAGTTAATGTGTTACTAAGTAAGTGACAAAATTTTTAGAGATAACAGTGATGTGTTGCAGTTTGTACCATTTGCTTGCACAATCTACATTGATGGCTATGTCTGGGCTCCTTAAATATAATCAATCTACAATTTCTGGTGGCAATCACTAACGTTTAGTTATCATAAATCCTTATATTTCCACAAATGAATGTGCATGACCCAGATATTTATTGAATGCTTCTTTGTCAGCATATTGTTGGCTGAATTTTTACAGCTGTCACGCAGAGATTATAGTTTGATTCTATGCTTTGATCTTTAGCTTTTCATAGGATCCATCTGGAGGTAAACCACTTTTGCTTACCCTACACAAATTCAGTGGCATGTATTTCATATCAAGCTTGACTTTCCTTGGTAAATTGATGTAAGTCTATTCCAAATTTTTTCCAGTATTTTTTTTTAAATTTGATTATCATGTCCTCTAAGATTGTTAATCCTTTTCTTCCATTTTTGGGTTAGGAAGTGTTAATCTAGACAGATTAACATAGTATAGACATACTTATCTTGAAGTTAGGGACCCAATCTTTTATTAATATTTTATGACTTTCAAATACAAGACCCTGGAGGAGCATGAACAGGAAAAAGACTTCATGAGGGATATTAAAAGATCAAACTGTTTACATTCCTCTATGGGAAGATGATACTTCAAACTCATAAGAACATTTTCAGTAAGGAATTTGCAGAAGACACAGGTCTGAACTGAATCTGAAGGGATGATATCAGTAAAGCATTTATGTTTTGTTCTTTTTGGGGAAAACAGGGTAGGGTGTCTTATGTCTGGGGCTGGATTTGGGCTTGGGGCCTCCTGGGTCCAGGGCTGGTGCTTTGTCCACTGTGCCACCTAACTAACCCATGATGATATCTTTAAAATAGGGTTGAGGGGTAAGAGGAATAGACTGGGGGAGGGGGAAGGGGAGAGATGGTCTGAGGAGAGGTAGATCACATGAAGGAAACAAGAAAAAAGCTTATGGAGGGGAGGGGAAGAGGGGGAAGGGGAGGGGGAGGGAGTGAATCTCACTGTCATCAGAATTGGCTCAAAGAGGGAATGACATCAAGTGGGTATAGTAATATATTTTTTCCCTTAGGGAAAGTTGGAGGGGAGGGAGATAAGGGGGAGGGGTAAGAGGGCAGGGCAGATTAGGGGAGAGAGCAGTAAAAAGCAAAACACTTTCAAGGAAGGTGAAGATGTTATGCATAACTGCACAAGTATGACATATTGAATTGCTTGATTTCATAGGGAGGGTTGAGGAGAGAGGAAGAAAGAAAAATTTAGAACACAGATTTAGCTCAAAGATCTTAACCTCATCAGAGTGGGCTCAAGGAGGGAATAACATTCACACCCAATTGGAAGGAGTAATCTATTTAACCCCACAGGAAAGTAGGAGGGGAAGAGGATATGGAGGGAAGGGTGAAAAAAGGGAGTGCAGAGCAGGGGAGGGGACAGTCAGAAGTAAAACACTTTTGAGGAAGAATAGGGTAAAAGGAGATAGAAAATAGAGTAAATATCATGGGAAGGGAATAGGATGGAGGGAAATGGTTATGATTGATTATAATGGCAAAATGTATAGTACCTACTTTGCTGTGCTATTATGAAGAAAATTCTTTGTCAAGTTTAAGGTACTATATACAGGTTATGATGAACAGGATACTATCAGAAAAACCTGGAAAGATCTACATGAACTGAAGCAGTGTGAAATGTACTTTATACAAAATTACAGCAATAGTGTAAGATGATCTGCTGGGAAGCATGTGGGTATTTTCAGCAAGGCAATGATCCAATATAACTTTGAAAGACTTATGAAGATTGCAGCCCATCTGCAGAGAAAGAACTGATGATATCTGAAAACAGATGGAAACACATTTAAAAAAAAATTTTCTTTGACAATTCCTTAATCTGAAGTTTTGTTTTTTAACTGTTTTTTCTCACAATCTATCTAATGTGGTAATGTTTTCCATGACTACTCATGTATAACTTATTTTGAATTGCTTGAGTTCTTGTGGGAGGGAGGAATGGAAGTTGGAACATAAAGTTTTTAAAAAATTGATGTCAAAATTTGTTTTTACATATATTTTGGAAAACAATAAAAGGGAAACGATAATATTAAAAAAACAAGAAAAACAAGAAAAAAAATTTTATGAGCTTTGTTAAAGGATACTTTACAAATCTGTTATTGTCCATTTTACACTCCTGAAAATGTGTATTGGGATTTGTATGACAAATGTGTTAATTATTTTAAATGTGTTCTTCCCATTCAGCTTTGATTCCAGTTTGGTAATAATCTCTTAACCTAGTCAACTACTTCCTTCTCTTTGATGTTTATGTTCAATGTATTTTGTCTGGAGGAGACAAAAGGTAAATGTAGTTATCACCTTGATGATTGGTTCAATGTGCACTTGATTTAAGCCTGAAGCCTTCAGTCTAACACTTTCCTTAGCATATGTTAAGAACTTTATACTAATCCAGTCAAAATAACATTAAAAAATATTATTTTTCCCAATTATATGTCAAGACAATTTTTAGCATTCAGTTTTACAAAATTTTGAGTTTCAAATTTTTCTCCCTCCCTGTCTCCCTCTTCTCCCTTCTTCCTAAAATAGTAGGCAATTTGATAATGGTTATACATGTGCTATCATGTAAAACATATTTCTATATTAGTCACAGTTGTGACAGAAACATATCAAAAACAGGAGAAAATATAGTAAGTAAAAATGTGCTTCAATCTGCATTCAGATTTCATGAGTTACTTATCTGGATGTGGATAGCATTTTTCTTTATGAATCCTTTGTACTTGTCTTGGATCATTAGGTTGCTGAGAAGAGTTAAGTCATTCATAATTGATCATCACACAATATTGCTAATACTGTGTACAATGTTTTGCTGGTCCTGCTCATTTCACTTTGCATCAATTCATACAGATCTTTCCAGGTTTTTCTGAAGTCTGCCTGTTCATCATTTTTTATTGCACAATAGTATTCCATTACATTCATATATCACAGTTTGTTCATCCATTTGGCAATTGATGGGCATTCCCTAAATTTCCAATATTTTGCTACCATAAAAAGGGCTACTATAAGTATTTTTACATATGTCCCTTTACCTTTTTATGATCTATTTGATATACAGATGTAGTAGTGGTATTGCTGGATCAAAGGGTTTGCAGTTTTGTTGTCCTTTGGGCATTGTTTCAAATTGCTCTCCAGAATGGTTGAATCAGTTCACAACTCCACCAATAGTATACTAGTATCCTAATTTTCCCACATCATCTCTAATATTTATCATTTTCCTTTTTTCTCATATTAACCAATATGATAGGTGTGAGGTGATAACTCAGTTGTTTTAATTTTCATTTCTCTAATTAAAAGTGATTTAAAGCAGTTCTTCATATGCCTATGGATTATATGCCTATAGATTGCTTTGATTTCTTCATCTAAAACCTGCGTGGTCATATCCTTTGACCACTTATCAATTGTGGAATGACTTACATTCTTTTAAATTTGACTCAATTCTCTATATATTTGAGAAATGAGGCCTTTTATCAGAGACACTTGCTGTAAAGATTGTTTCCCAGATTTCTGCTTTCCTTCTAATCTTGGTTAAATTGATTTTGTTTGTACGAAAGATTTTTATGATAATATAATCAGAATGATCTATTTTACATTTTGTAATGCGCTCTACCTTTGGTTATGAATTCTTACCTTCCCCATAGATCTTACAAGTAGACTCTGCTACCTTGCTTATGGTATCACCCTTTATGTTTAAATTTTGCACCCATTTTCACCTTAACGTGGTATACAGTATCAGATGTTGGTCTTTACCGAGTTTTTGTCCTGCTGTTTTTCAGTTTTCCCAATAGCTTTTGTCAAATAGTGAGTTCTTATCTCAAAGGCTATGGTTTTGGGGTTTATCAAACACTAAGTTAATATAGTCATTGACTACTGTGGTTTGTGTACCTACTATATTCCACTGATCCACCACTCTATTTCTTAGCCAGTACCAGGTAGCTTTGATGATTACTGCTTTATAATATCCTTTGAGATCTGGTACAGCTAGGCTACCTTTCTTTGTACTTTTTCTTTCATTAATTAATTAAATTTCTTTGTATTTTTCCTTTCATTAATTCCCTTGATGTTCTTGCCTTTTTGTTATTTTTTCTAGCTCTATCAAAGAATTTTGGGGTAGTTTGATTAGTATAGGACTGAATAAGTAAATTAGATTAGGTAGAATTGTCATTTTTATTTTATTGGCTTGGCCTACCCTTGAGCAATTGACTTTTTTTTACAGTTGTTTAGATCTGACTTTATTTGTATGAAAAGTGTTTTGTAATTGTTTTCATATAGTTCCTCGGTTTTTCTTGGCAGGTAGACTCCCAAGTATTTTATATTGTTTACAGTTATTTTAAATGGAATTTCTCTATCTCTTGATGCTGGGCTTTATCGGTCACATAAAGAAATGCTGATGTTTTATGTGGGTTTATCTTATATCCTGCAACTTTGCTAAAATTGTTAATTATTTCAAGTAGTGTTTTTTTTTAGTTGATTCTCTAGAGTTCTCTAAGTATAGCATCATATTATTTGCAAAGAGTTATAGTTTTGTTTCCTCTTTGCCTATTCTAATTCCTTTAATTTGTTTTTCTTCTCTTATTACTAACATTATGCCACTAAGATTTCTAGTAGTATACTGAATAATAGTGGTAATAATGGGCTTCCTTTTTTCACTCATGATCATATTGGGAAGGCTTATCCCCTTTACAGATAATGATTGCTGATGGTTTTAGATAATGTTTATCATTTTGGTGGTAGCTAGGTGGTGCAGTGGATAGAGCACTGACCCTGAAGTTGGGAGGACCCTGAGTTCAAATCTGACCTCAGACACTTACTAGCTGTGTCACCCCCAATTGCCTTAAACATCCAGGGCTATTTCTAGTTGTCCTGATATATATCTTACTACTACACCCAGAAGACTCTCCAGGAAAGAGTGAGATTGGTGACCTTGCACAGCCCTGCCTCACTTAAATCCAATTCAGTGCAAGTGGTGACATCACCCAGATGTTATTTCACTCTTTGATAATGGACAAACAACAATAACAATAGCTTATGAGGGGGCAGCTAGGTGGTGCAGTAGATAAAGCACTGACCCTGGATTCAGGAGGACCTGAGTTCAAATCCTGCTTCAGACACTTGACACTTACTAGCTGTGTGACTCTGGGCCAGTCACTTAACCCCCACTGCCCAGCAAAAAAACCCCAAAACAAACTATAGCTTATCATTTTAAGGAACACTCCCTTTATTCCTATGTTCTTTATTGTTTTTCATAGGAATGGGTGCTGTATTTTGTCAAAGGCTGTTTCACCATCTATTGAAATAATCATATGATTTCTATTGATTTTGTTTTTGATATGGTCAATTATGTTGGTAATTTCTTAATACTGAACCAATCCTGCTTGCTTGCTATAAATCCTACCTGGTCATAGTGTATAATTCTTGTGATATATTGCTGTTGTTGCCTTGCTAGTATTTTGTTCAAAATTTTTGCATTGATATTCATTAGGAAAATTGGTCTATCATTTTCTTTCTCTGTTTTTAAGCTCTTCTTTGTTTAGGTATCAGTACCATATTTACATCATAAAAGGAGTTGGTAGGATTCTGCCTATTTTTTCATATAGTTTATATAGTATTGGAATTAATTGTTCTTTGAATGTTTGGTAAAATTCATTTGTGAACCTGTCTGGTCCTGGAAATTTTCTTAGGGAGTTCATTAATGACTTGTTCAATTTCCTTTTCTAAGACTGGATTATTTAGGCATTCTATTTCCTGATCTGTTAGAGTAATTTATATGTTCATAAATATTCACTGATTTCACTCAGATTGTCAAACTTACTGGCACATAATTGTGCAAAATATTTCCCAATGACTGCTTTAATTTCTTCTTTATTGGTAGTGATTTCACCCTTTTCATTTTTGATACTGGATATTTGGTTCTCTTCTTTCTTTTTTCTTAAATCAAATTAACCAATGGCTTATCTTTTTTTTCCCCATAAGACCAACTCCTAAATTTATTTAGATTTTTTTAAAAAAAACTTTGAGTCTTTTTAATCTCACCTTTGATTTTTGGAGTTTCTAATTTTCCACTCAATTGGTGATTTTTAATCTGTTCTTTTACTAGTTTTTTTTTTAATTGTATGCCCACTTAATTTATCTGTTCTTTTTCTATTTTGTTGATATAAGAATTTAGAGAGAGAAACTTTTCCCTAAGTACTTCTTTGGCTGCTTCCTATAAATTTTGGTGTGTTTTCTCATTGTTGTCATTCTCTTTAATTAAATTGTTGATTGTTTCTATGATTTGTTCTTTGATCCATTTATTCTTCAGGATTAGACTGTTTAGTTTTGCATTAATTTTTCATCTATCCTTCCACTGCCCTTCACTGAATGTAATTTTTTCTTTCTCTTTCTCTTTTTCTTTTCTTTTCTTTTTTTTTTTTGCGGGGCAATGAGGGTTAAGTGACTTGCCCAGGGTCACACAACTAGTGTCAAGTGTCTGAGACTGGATTTGAACTCAGGTCCTCCTGAATCCAGGGCTGGTGCTTTATCTGCTGCGCCACCTAGCTGCCCCCACTGAATGTAATTTTTATTGCATTATGTTCTGAAAAGAATACATTTAATTTTTCCAAATATTTACACTTGATTTTGAGGTTTTTATGCCCTAATAATTGGTCAATTTTTGTGTAGGTGCCATGTGCTGCTAAGAAAAATGGTATATTCCTTTCTATTCATTTTTTCTCCAAAGGTCTGCCATATCTAAGTGTTCTAATAGTCTATTTACCTCCTTAGTTTGTTTCTTGTTTATTTTTTGTTTGGATTTATCAAGTTCTGAGAGGGAACATTTGGGGTCCCTCACTAGCATAGTTTTGCTATCTATTTCTTCTTTAACTTCTCCTTTAAGAATTTGGATGCTATACCACCTGGTGCATATATGTTTATTATTTATATTGCTTCATTGTTTCTGGTACCTTTTAGCAAGATGTAGTTTCCTTCCTTATCTCTTTTAATTATGCCTATTTTTGCTCTTACTTTGTCAGAAATCAGGATTGCTACCCCTGCTTTTTAAATATTTTTTTTTACATCAGATAAAGCATAATAGATTCTGCTCCAGCCCCTTCTGTGTGTCTCTGCTTAAAGTATGTTTACTGTAAACAACATATTGTAGGATTCTTGTTTTTATTCCATTCTTTTATCCACTTCTGTTTTATGAGAGAGTTCATCCCATTCACATTCACAGTTATGATTACTAACTGTATATCTCCCTTCATCCTATTTTTCCTTCTGTTTATCCTCTCTCTCTTTTCACCCTTTCTCTCCTCACTAGTGTTTTGGTTCTGTCTACCACCTCCCCCAATATACCCTCCCTTCTGTCAGTCCCACCTCCCTTTACTTGATCTCCTCCTCTCTTTCCCTGTTGGGTAAGATGGATTTCTATATTCAACTGATTTGTGTATATTATTTCCTCTTTGAACTAATATTGAAGAGAATAAGGTTCAAGTATCGCCCATTTCAAACCCTCTCATCCTCCACTCCACTATAATAGGTCATTTCTGCCTCTTCATATGAAATAATTTACTCCATTCTACCTCTCGCTTCCCTCTGCATCCAGTGTACTCCTCTTTCTCATCCCTTAATTATTTTTTATGTCACTCCCTCAAATTCATTTTGTGCCTGTCCCATCTATCTATGTATATTTATCTGGCTGTACTATCAGTGATATAATTTTTAAGAAATACAAGTATCAGGGCAGCTAGGTGGCACAGTGGATAGAGCCCTGGCCCTGAAGTCAGGAGGACCTGAGTTCAAACATGGCCTCAGACACTTGACACATACTAGCTGTGTGACCCTGGGCAAGTCACTTAACCCCAATTGCCTCACTGAAAAATTTAAAAAAAGAATTACAAGTATCATTTCCCCTTGTAGGGTGTAAACAATCTAGCTCTATTGAATCCCTTATGTTTTCTTTTCCTTTTTAACCTATTTATGCTTCTCTTGGGTCTTGATATTGAAGATCAAATTTTTGGTTTAATTCTGGTCTTTTTCTTATGAAAGCTTGAAATCCTCATATTTCATTGAATGACCACTTCCCTTTGATGTATTATGCTTAATTTTTCTGGGGAAGTCATTCTTGGTTGTAGTCCTAGCTCCTTTGCCTTCTGGGATGTCCATGTCCACGATCTCCAACCTTTTAAACTTGCAGCTGCTAAGTCCTGTATAATCTTGATTTTGACTCCCCAATATTTTAATGGTTTCTTTCTGGCCACTAGCAATATTTGTTTTCTTGACCTGATAGTTCTGAAGTTTGGCCATGGAGTTCGTATTTTGTGAACTCTTTCCTGAAGTGATCAATGGATTCTTTCAATGCCCATTTTGCCTTCTTTACAGGATGTCAGGGCAGTTTTTCTTGATAATTTCTTGAAAGATACTGTCCAGGTCTGCCTTTTGATTATGGATTTCAGGTATTCCAATGATTCTGACATTTTCTCTCTTGGGTATATTTTCCAGGTCAATTTTTTTTTCCCATGAGGCATTTTACATTTTCTTCTATTTTTTCATTCTTTTGAATTTGTTTGATTGATTCTTGGTTTCTAATCATGTCATTAGCTTCCACTTACCCAATTCTGATTTTTAAGTAGTTGTTTTCCTCAACTAGCTTTTATACTTTCTTTTCTATTTGGCCAGTTGTACTTTTTAAGGAGTTGATTTCTTCAGTGGATTTTGTATCATTTGGCCAATTCTACTTTTTGAGCAGTTGCTTTCTTTTTCCAAACTTTTGACTCCTTTTTATTTTCATAATTCTCTTGCAACACATTTATTTCCCCATTTTTTTTTTACTTTTCTTATATGATTTTTTTTTCTTTTGGTGAGGCAGTGGGATTAAATAACTTGCCCAGGGTCACACAGCTAGAAAGTGTCCAGTATCTGAGGCTGGATTTGACCTCAGGTCCTTCTGAATCCAAGGCTCTTCCATGAGTTCTTTCCAGTATTGAAACCACTTTCTGTTTTTCTTTGGTGTTATGCCCATAGATGTTTTAATGTTGTTGTCCTCTTCTGAGTTTGTCTTGTTTTTCCCTGTCACCATAACTTTCTATGCTCAGATTCTTTGTTGTTGTTGTTTGTTCATCTTTTTTTATCCTTTCCCTTTCTTTTACATTTGAGCTTTGCCCCCAGGGTGGAAGAAGCACTATCTCAGGCTTTTTGTCCGAGGGCCTATAGGCCCTGGCTGCTTACCTGGTGCTGCACTGATGCTGCCCTGAGGTCCATAGGAGACCCTTGTGCTGCCCTTGTGCTGCCCTGAGAGAGTGATTTGAGAGCTGATTGGTGCTGTGGGAGGCCATAGGGCTCCGGCAGCTTACCTGGTCCTGAGTCAGGAAACTAGTGCTGGTGTCTGGCGTGTGCTGAGACTGGTGGGATGTTTCTGTGTTTCCTTGAGATATACTGAAGCATGTGGTGATTCTCAGAGCTGAAGTTTACCCATTAACCTGGCTATGCTGAGGAACATGGGGTGTCCTGGTATTAGTTTGCCTGCTCAACCACACTGGGACTCAGGATCTACACTTGGTTCACTGAGGTGGGGATTGCTGCTGGTTTACTGGGATGCTTCCTGTCCCAGGCTGGGCTTCCCTTTTATCCAAATGAGACAAACCTATCCTGCTATCTTCCACATGTCTTGGGCTCAAAGATTGTTTCACCCCATCTTGTTGCTGGTTCTTCTATTCTGGGATTTGTTTGGGGGTAATATTTTATGGTTGTTTGGAGGTGAATATGGGAAAGTTACAATGATTTAATGCTTACTCCACCGTCTTGGTTCCAGGAAGTCCTCCCCTAAAATGACATTTTTATAATTTTAAAGAAAGATTCCACAAAATGAAGAAGTTGTTTAATGTGTTTTTCAGTGGAGTCAAACAACCTGGTGTCATCTGCATAGAGGAATTGTATAGGTTATTAATATAATGTTTTAGTATGCCTTCTTTGATTTGGAAAACATATTTAGTTCCATTTCAGACAAGTAGTGGATTTAAGGCTAGGAAGAACCATGAAAACAATGCATTTCATATTGTTTTTGCCATTGTTGTGTTGGTAACTTGTTTTAGAAAATAGTATTTCAACCTGCATAAAAATCTCTAGCATTTTTATAATACTTGGGCCTGTTTTATATTTGCATAGTACGTGAATAAAGTACTAGTGCAGAACAGAGTCTAAGGCTTTGCAATCAATAATCAACAAGAGCAATATAACTGCTAAAGCATTTTCAGGCAGTTTGTTTAATAATTTCTTCATTAATAACAAATTTCTCTTTATACCTTCCGGTACTATGGCACATCCTTTATGCTCATCATCCATTATATATATTTTTTTCTTTTTAACTGTGTTTTTTTTAAAGTAGTACAAGCTATGAATCCTTTGTTTAAAGTTCCTAAACAGGGGGGCAGCTAGGTGGTGCAGTGGATAAAGCACCGGCCCTGGATTCAGGAGGACCTGAGTTCAAATCTGACCTCAGACACTTGACACTTACTAGCTTGTGTGACCCTGGGCAAGTCACTTAACTCCCATTGCCCTGCCCCCCCCCAAAAAAAGTTCCTAAACAGTAACTAGACTCTATTTAGTGGAGGTAATTGGTGTTGCTATCTTTAATATTAGATATGTTTGTTATGCCTTCTATAAAGAAAGTATTATTAGTTTTTTGTCTGAGAGAATGCTGTCTTGATAGTAATTTGTGTGTCATTATGAAACATTTGAGCAAAAATTATGTATCTTATCCCTTTCCACTACTATTCAGTTTTGCAGAGAACCCTGAGTTTCAGGTGTCTCCCCTTATATAACTTTTGTCATTCATCATATATTCTTTTTCTTCAAATTGTATTGTATTGACCAAATTTGGATTTGATTGTGCAATCACTGTACAGAGAAATAGAAATTTTCTACCTCGTCTTTGAGGCCTTTCTTTTCCCTCCAATTCCTTTACTACTCAATCCTTTATTTTAAAATATTTTATTTATGTTAAATGGTATTTTACTCTTCAAGACAGGTAGGTGGGATGTGTGCAGCCCATAGAAATAGTCCTGGAATCAGGAAGACAGGGAATTTATAGTCCCTCTGTACTCTGACCTTGTTGGACATCATCTGGAGCACACTGTGTTTGTCTCTGGGCATCCTGATTTAAGAAGAACATTGATGAATGGAAGAGTGTCCAGAGGAGGACAACCAGTATGGTGAAAGATCTTGACTTCATGACATATGAGGGTTTGTTGAAGAAACTGGACTTTTTGTCTTAAAGGAAAGAAGTCTTGGGGAGGGGGGCATGACAGGTATGTCTAAGTATTTCAAGGCATGTTACATGGAGGAGGCTTTAGACTTATTTTATTTAGATCTAGAAAGAAGAGATAGAAACAGTGGGTAGACTTGTAAAAGGGTAAATGTAGGCATACTCTTAGGGAAAATAAAACAAACTTGCTAACAGAGTTATTCAAAATAGAATGAGCTGCCTTTAGGTGGGAGATCTCCTCCTTGGAGGCATTTAAGCAGTCTAGATGATGACTTAGATATGTGATAGTGGGATTCCCTTCACGTGGGGTTGTAGTAGATAGTCCCTGAATTCCTTATCAACTCTCATATTCTGTGAAAACTTTGGTAGCATTTCCTTGAATCTACTCAATAAAAGTTACCAGGTCAGAATCTTGGTGATGGAAGACCTTGAATTTACTCTCTCTTATTTTAATTAAAATTATTCCTGGATGGAAGGCATGATTTTTGTAAGTAACTATATTTAAGAAGAGATATGTAGGAAAGACAAAATACCACTTGATTTTAAGTGTCAGTTTTAGCACCTTTGAAAAATATTGATAGCTTTTGTTTTTATATCACCTATATTTCCCAATTTTTCTCTCCCCATTCCCTTCCCAGAGAGCTAACCCTGTCAAAAGAAAACGATGCAAAGTTGAGACCAAAATCCAAAAGGTGTTCTCTTTCCTGAAATATAAATATATATGCCGACTGACTTTTAAGTGATAGAGTATAATTTTCTAAGGATCACACAACCAATATGTGTCAGAAATGAGACTTGAATCTAAGTCTTTCTGAGTGTAAGGAAGATTCTCTATGCACCTTTCCTCACTGTTTCTCAGATAAAGATTATATACTTGAAAGCATCATCTTCTTGCTGAAATAGAAAGATGTGAAATCCTCTATGTTCTTTCATGGGTTTCACCCAAATGCATACTTTCCCAAACCATGTTTCTCATTTAGCAGTTTTTGATAATTGTTTAGGGGCACTTTGCCTTCCTTTTTTCTGGCAGCCATAATTTGGCTTGAGATAGTTTTTTAACATCACGCATTGCCAATTGTTTGTTTTATAGGGCAAAGGAAGCTGAGAGTAGGGTGTGTTAAATGGAAAGTGGATGATAACTATTTGTTTCAAATTCCTGTAATTTTTCTGAATGCCAGGACTCTTTGAAATTTGGATGAGTTAGCTCTTTTGAATCCATTCAAGAGCTGATTCTGTTATTAGATGAAAAATCACCCAAATGAACTCTATCAGCACTAGTGAATATTTGCTTAAAATCAACCCAAAGCTTTGTCCCTGCAGATATATATAGGCAGAATAAACTGGCATTTTCTTTGGCACAATGCCCTTTCTCGCCAGCAGAAAACAAATGGCCAATAGCAGCTGGCAGAAGACAAGCAGTAATCTGCACAAAAAGCAAAAAAAAATTATGCATCTTCTCAAAAAAAAATATAGCCATCTTCTCAAAAACAACGAATGGAAATATCATTTGGTTTTGACTGGGAAAGTAAAAGGAATGGTTTGGAATCCGTTCTGCTCTTGAGCACTGTTATAGCAACTAATCCTATCACATTTGACAAGCCAGTGCAGTCAAGATAGAACTGGAGACAGTTCACACAGTTCCTGAATTCTTTGCCAATTTAAATTTGGCTCACCACTTTGCATTGTTATAGCATCTTTGTGAAACAATAAAGATAATCCAGTTGCTATTTCCCATTACCTCTTCTGTGGAGTAAGAACATTTGTAATCAAGGCATAAATAAGAGAAGAGGAGGAGCACCCACTTAATAGTGGTTTTTTATACCTACAGAATGAAGAGACACTAAGGGATGGCAATCTGTTGTCTTTCTTTTCCACCAAATCCCTACTAAAAGGATTTTTATCATTTTAGAAGTGAAATTTGTTGTACCAAAACTGCTGTTATGTATAACGGCATGCAAGGTTTTTTTTTTTTATCATTTCTTCAATAGTATTATTACCAAAATGGTTATTCATGAACAAGTCTCTAAGGTGAACACAGGAATCTAGGTATAATAGCTGCATAGCTCTTGTGCTTGTCTTTCTAAGTCAATGGAATTACTAGAACTAATCTGTGTTTGTGTAGCAAGTTATTTTCTGTTTCTGCTTTAAATGTTCACAAAGAAGAATTATTTCCAGATAATATTCTTTGGTTGCCTTTCAACTAGCATAGCATACCATTTAATATTTGAAAACCAATTGCTATATTAGAAAAAGTCTAAAAGGAGAAATAAACAAATGAAGGGACCTTTCGAGAAATTATCAACTGCACCAGTGACCCTTTTTTGATTCTATGTCAGGATTTCAAGTTTACATCTACTGTATCCTGAACCAAGAGATCCTCTTTGAACTGTGATAGAAAAAGTCACTTTTCTCTTTTCTTAGCAACTTATACAGAGTTCTTCATATCTACATTGATTTATAATGCTTGTATGATCAAATGATGAGAAGAAACTTCTTCAACTGCCATTGTGAGATAGTTTTGATTCTGACACAATGAGAAAAGAAAACTGGTAAGTTCTCAGTTTAGAGGTAATCAGTGATATTCAGGATAGAATTCAAGACTCATTTGATTCCATTCTTATATTGAATATAACAGAATATTTATCTCAAAGAAAATAGACATTGAAATACAAAGATCCTGTGGTTCAGATTTCCAAAAGATGTGAATAAGGGGACTATACTACAATCATGAAGGTCTAGGTTCAAGGCCTGTCTCTGATACAATTAGCCACATGGTTACTTGATCTCTCATTGATAGTTCTCTAAGTGTGTAAATTACAAACAGGTTGTTGATCTGCATCAGTGAAGAGAGCTTCCACACTTGGAGTTCCCTAAAGAGATGAAATTACAATTCTGGACCCAACATCCTATAGATTTTTTTAAAAATATGCCATTATACCATTAAATTTGCATTTATATTAGAAAACAAATTTAGTCAGTAGGTAACTAGAAATCTTGTCTTTGGGTCCTATGAAAGACCTAGGACAAAATCTTTTTGTATATTGATTGATGTAATAATTTTTTATTCTTTGTGGTCAATATTGATCATATTGATGTCTCTACATCTACTTATCTATAGTGTTTGTGGTTATAAAAAGGATGAAAGATAGTTTGTGATGAAAATAAGATAGAGTTGAGATAAAACATTGTATTCATAGTAACAGGACAGCTTCAAGCACAAACCCACCATGGAGGAGATGTGTTCGGCCTCTGCTTTCCTGTTAGTGTATTCAAGGATAGTGAAAGGAGACAATTAATTGGTTGTTTGAATCAAACCTAGACCTTCTTGAGCAATTTCACTCTTAGAATCTCAAAGGAATCACGGTACCCCTGAGATTTTCTTGACCAAAATATAAATAAAAGAGGTGATTATGCTTTATGCTTCCTCTGAGCTAAACAGAGAAAAAGCTGATAGGTGATAAGGGGTAGAAAGATAGGAAAAGTGTTTCCCTTGTCAACTCAGTGAGAACTAGCAATTAGGATATAAAAATATTTTTTAAAATGAAATAGCTGAAAGTAGGAAGGTGGAAATTTTAAAAAGCCAACAAAACAAAAAAGAGTATTTGCACTAGACATATGAACATCTTGGATTAAGCAAATTCCATTTAAGTACATATTGTCATCTCTTCAGAGTTGTCCTCCCAAACATCTGAATATAATAGCTAAATAACAACATGTTAAGACCCATTATGTTTGTATTATTAAATGACCTACTTTGAATTTCTCAGTGGATCTGTTAATTTTCATGTGAGATATTTTAAAATATTTCCAAAAGCATATTTTGAATAACTAATACACTCTTCAGGAATTCATCTTATTAACAAAATACCTTTTGGCAATATATTCCATTTCCTGAAATAATACTGCTTTTTAAAACCTGGAAAAGATGGATCATGATTTGTGATGAAGTACAATAGTTTAAAATATATAATGCCTTTGTATACTTCCTTTCTTCCCCTCCCCCTCCTTATACCCTATATACTTTCTTTAGCTTTCAAAAAACTATGAGGGTAAACTACATCTATTAGAATCTGGTATCATTAGATTGTTTGATGCTGGA
Source organism: Dromiciops gliroides (assembly GCF_019393635.1). NCBI lineage: Eukaryota > Metazoa > Chordata > Mammalia > Microbiotheria > Microbiotheriidae > Dromiciops > Dromiciops gliroides. The sequence continues at coordinate 171,304,409 of NC_057861.1, read as the reverse complement.
TTCTTCTACTATTTATAAGGGTTTTAAATATTAGTATATATGAATACTACATTTTATTTTAATTAAATATTTTCAAATTCTTTTAGTATGTATGAGTATATATTATTAAGTATTAATGAGAGGAAGCATGATATAATAGAGTTGTCCTCATAATCAGGAAGATGAGTTCATAGGATTATAGATTTATAATGAAGTGACATTAGGGGCTATAATTTCCAACCTCATAATATTATAGATGAAGAAACTGAGGCCCAGAAATTAAATATTATCATATATTCAACATAATGAATAATCGCAACTACCTTACAGGGTTGTTGGGAGAATCAAATGAAGTAACATTTATAAGGCACTTAGCATGGTTCCTGGCATATAATAGGTGTTTAACAAATGCTCGCTATAGTCTGAAGGCAGTATTTGAACTTATCTTCCTGATTCCAAGTCCAGTGGCCACTATGCTAAACATATCCCATAGCCTCTTGGGAGATTATATTTCTCCTGGCACAACCTTGAACTCTCTCCCTGTGTTCCCTCAGGGTCTCATAAGTAAATGTTTGGGGGGCAGCTAGGTAGTACAGTGGATAAAGCACCAGCCTTGGATTCAGGAGGACCTGAGTTCAAATTCGGCCTCAGACACTTGACACTTACCAGTTGTATGACCCTGGGCAAGTCACTTAACCCTCATTGTTCTGGAAAAAACCCCAAAACAAAACAAAAAACCCCATAACCCCTCCCACCAACAAAACAAAAAAACCTCTTTTTTGGGGGGGGGCGAGAGGAGTGGGGATTGGGGTTAAGTGACTTGTGTCTGAGGCTGGATTTGAACTCAGGTCCTCCTGAATCCAGGACTAGTGCTCTATCCACTGCGCCACCTAGCTGCCCCAGCAACAACAACAACAACAAAAAGTAAATGTTTGCAAATGTTTATCTTATCTTTCCTGGAACTATGCCTCTATGTCAGTTTTAGGCCATTTCTATATGATAATTCCTCCCATTTCCTTATGTGCTTTTTTCCCTGTTAGAATGGAAACTACTTGAGAGTAGGCACTGTCTTGCTTGCATTAGTATTCCAAAGACTTAGCACAGTGCCTGACACATACTAAGTGTTTAAGAAATGTTCCCTTTTGTTATCTCTATCTCCCTCTCCCTCCCTCCCTCCTTCCCTCCCTTCCCCCACCTCTCATATTAGTTTTTGAAAATCATGTTGGAGGAAGTACAAGTTGGAGGAAATATGTATAAATTTTAGTAGATGTGAAAAAAAAAGACAGGGATTTTACTTAATTGCCAGTTCAATATGAACTTACAAAAAAAAAGCTAATTGAATATTCGGTTGCATTAAGAGATGTCTAGTGTTGAAAATCATTCAAGATAATAGTTCTATTGTGCTTTGTGGCTACATCTCTAATTCAGTTCTCAGTAGCACAATGCAAAAGACAATAACAAGTAGGGTATGTAACACATCCACAGTCTGGCAAACAAGAAGGCAAAAGACCTAAAAATTATGACTTGAATTGTTTTTATTTAGATAAGAGAAGATTTTGGGGAGTGGGATGATAGTTGTCTTCTAGTACCCTAAGATTTGTCATGTAGAAGGGGACTTATATGTAATCTATGTAACTCTAATAAGAGAATTGCCAGTGGTTTGGAAATTACAGGGGTGGCAGATCTTGACATAATATATGGAAGGATTTCCTAGTAATTAGAACTGTCTGACATGTCAATTGGCTGATTTATAAATTAAAAACAAACCCCAGTGAGTGATGTTTTAGAAGAGAATTTATATTTATTATAAAGGAGATTGATGTATTAGGTAAAATTTTGAATTAGATTATTTCTGATCATGTTTCCAATTACAATAATCTATTTTGATATAATTAAGTCTAATTTGATATTATAGAAGAAAATCAGTGAAACTTGGTAAGGAATTCTGTGGATTCTGGGTTTATGGTTTATGAAGAGTCGGGCTCTATTCTTTTGACCCTATGAAATGTTCAATCATCAACATCCATTTTTCAAATGAAAATAAAATTGGAAGTGTAATTTTTGTCTCATGGATCAAAATAAGCTCCTCACATTTTAAGTGATGTGATGCATAATTTAGACACTAACTAGATTGTCTTTATTATCTTACCTTTTCTTTCATGGTGGAAAGAATTTACCTCTGTGCCACAATAATACATCATTCACTCAGTCAGTAAGCATTGGCATTAAGTGCCTACTGTATGCCAGCCACTGTGCTCAGTGCTGGATGTGATTTTGTGAAATTAGAGTTGAGAATCAAAAACAGGGCAACAGACATTACAAACAAACTATTGTGTTGGAGAAATGGTGTAAAGGATTGAAAAATTAGACTCTGAAATTTAAGGGACCTCAGAGACCAAACAGTCCATCCCATTTCTTTGATTTTATCAAAGAAATATATGATCAAAAATATAATGGGATAGGTATGTACTACAGTAGGAATAAATGATGGAGATAGTTCTCTCTCTCTCTCTCTCTCTCTGTCTCTCTCTCTGTCTCTCTCTGTCTCTCTCTCTGTCTCTCTCTCTCTCTCTCTCTCTCTCTCTCTCTCTCTGTCTCTCTCTCTGTCTCTCTCTCTCCCCCCCTCTCTCCCTCCCTCTCTTCCTCTCTCCCTCCCTCTCTCCCTCTCTCCTTCCCTCTCTCCCTCTCTCTCCCTCTCTCTTTCTCTCCCTCTCTTTCTTTCTCTCTCTCTCTTTCCTTGACATAGCTAATTAGAAGGGGGTAAATCTCTATTTTTTACCTCTTCTTTCAAAGTTAGTATGTTAAAAGAGAAAAGAGAATGGGGACTTGAAGCTAAATATAAGTATCATTAAAGAGTTGCATTTGCTTCTCTATACCATGATCAAATATGTCTGAATGATGAACACTTGTACAGAGCTAAGGTATGACTGCTGCGTTGGTATCCTCATGATGTCCAAATAATTCGAGGAAAGAACTTAACACACTGCATGGACCCTGTTGCTAACTTATGAGAGTATATTGATAGAATCACACAGGGTCATAGGACTCCATATTTAGAGCTAACAGGGAATTTAGAGGTAATTTAATCCAACCGTCTCATTTTACAAATGAAGACATGATCTGGAATATATGGTTTTTGGTCTGCATTGTTGGGAGAATACCCACATCTATGAGATAACAGGTCTTTCAGAGGGTTGCAAAGAACTGGCATATGCTCTGGTATTTCCATAGTGTTCTAGGGCCCACTTTTTAGCAATTGACTGCACATGGCAATGTGAGTGAATAAAGGCATCTACTGTCATTTTTGCCCTAATGCATATAATGGTGAATTATTTTCCCAGCATATGAAAGAGTGTACTTAGTGTATCACCATGCTTTTGTGGTAGATGAAAAACAATTACAGTGAATAAGGCAGAATAGCTGTGTTATTGAAGTACATAAGACTTTGATTACATCCTGCCAAGATTCATACCAGCCTAGTAGTTGTTGACAGATAAAGTAACAAAAATGAAACTCATTTATTTTTTCTTTATTGAGACCTCAAGGTAAAGCAGATTTTCAGTTCTTGTACTTACTACATTGATAGAATAGAGACTGACAGCAAAAATGTGCACGTCCAGAAATATAAATTAAACCTAGTTTCATATCAAAGTTTCATTTAGCCTTTGAAAAGGAGCTGCTGTTTGGATTATTTTTGATCCTAAAACAAATATATTGTGGAGCATAACAGAGGGACTAGGACACATTAACCCTTTCCTGGGCTTAACATTTGCAGAGATATCGTTATCAAGGAGTCTCCAGTGCTTAGTTTTGTCTTGTGGCATTTGGCAATTTCAGTTGCAATCAGAATCAGCTTCATTTTACTTGAATGCAAAACACAAGCCATAGGCAGGCCTTTATTTCCATCAGTAGAAGTCTGAAATTAGTGTTGACAAATCTGTGACAAGCAAGTTGTCCCTTTACAAAATATATCCTGTGAAATGCATTTTTGTCATGAAAATAGGAAAATGTAGAACAGTAAAGAAGAGTGGATTTCTGTTTTGAATTTTTTGTACTGTATTGGGTCTGATTAACCAAAATATCCAGATAAGTCTTCACATCTCCACTTTGTTTGAATAGAAACAGTGGGAATAACAAAAGACTGTTTCATTCTACTACCTCCCACTTGGTACCTATAAATTAAAACCATTTAAAATAGGGACTCCCCTGCCCCCATAGTATAGCAACTCCTCATTTGACTACAGAATTCTGATTGGGCATCACAATATCCCCAGTGATGTAGAGGTAAGGAAAGAGTGAGCCAGTGATGAACTCTATCCTACCTAACAATCTAGTAATGTGCATTCCTACAGTATGTCTTGAAAACAATTTGGCTTAGGTTTTTTTCTTATTATAATGTCTAAATTTGATAATTTTCTCATTAATTTCTCAGTAACAGTAAGATAGAGTGAACTTGTTTCCAGAATTACCTTTTTTGACCTTTTGCAAGATGATAATTACAAAACTAGGAGGCTTGTTAGACTTGTAAAAAAATTAAGCTTATAAAGTAGCTAAAATGGCCCTTCCATGGTGGTGTCGATTTCAAAATTAACATTTTGGTTCATGTGCTTCTAATAATCACTGACCCTTCCTTCATGTACTTTCCACAGGAAATGAATACAGCAGAAATTACTTTGACCCATTGATGGATGAGGAAATAAACCCAAGGCAGTGTGGGATGGGGGTCAGCGGAGAAGGTGAGCTAGAATTAAGTATGTAATTTTTGTGTCAGAATATTCTTTTCCATTCATGAAAATGAGGTGACAAAGATCACATATGCAGTTCCATTTAGATGTTGCAGCTTACAATTTAAATGGTAAGTTTTAGCCACCAACAACGTGATGGGTAATAGAGGTAATTTTTGATCAAGGACAGCAAGCTAGTGGACAGATAGAAGCACGAATCTTCTTTATTTGGATTCCAGTGGGCTACAGTTTAGTGTCATCCTTACAAGGTCTGTATTATGTGGATATGATGAATGATCACTTAGCAAATGCAGCTGTGTGCTTACATTGAAAATGAGCATTCTCCAACTGCGAGTACACAGTAGATGAGATTCTCACCCAGGCTGGCTTGAGTTATAAGAACACATATGAGAATTATAGGCATAAGACCAAGGATCGATAGAATAAGTCTCTTCTGCTACATTTAGAAGAGGTGGCATGTGGCAGGGGGAAAGAATGCTGGATTTATAGTCATAGAATCTGGGTTCAAATCCAGACTCTCTGGCTAAACTCATGCAATGTTGGGCAATTCGTTTTTCCTCAGCCTTATTTTCCTTATCTTAAAAATGAACCAGATGCCGTTTTAGATTCCTTCCCACTATTGGTCCAACAGCTTGCACTCTTTTTATATGTAATAATGATCATGTAGGGTGCCATGATTTGATTTTCAAGAAATCCTATTTAATTGTTTTTTCTTCTTCAGTGAAAAGAATGGGATGTGAATGAGCCCATAATATTTCCATGAGTAATCTGAACTTCTTAACAAGCCATATGAGAAAAATCACAAATGAGAGCACTCCAACACAACACACCCTATTTTGACAAGGTTTTAATTATGTAAAACTACAAGATAACTTGAGATCACAGAATTCAAAGGGAGAAGGGGTTTAAAAATCATTTAGGCTAACCCTCTCATTTATATGTAAGTGAGAAAATGACTGCCTAAAGAAGAGAAGTGACTTATACAAGGTTATAGAGGTAGTAGGATGTGATAGGAATTAATAGTCAACTGTTTTCAATGGCCATTTCTGACAAACAACCAAAAGGTTAGGGTGGATTTGATTTTGGAAGCAATATTTAGCATATGTCGCACACTGGATTTTATGCAATTAGTCTTATGGAAATAACACTGCCTTCATGTGTGTTCACAAATATATTTGAAAACTGAACATAGAACATTAGTTTTGCAACCAAGAGACTATCCCAGCCACAAGATTTACTAGATATAGAATGTTGAGTAAATCACTTAATATCTAATAACAAATACAGCCATGAGAATTTTTTAATATGTGAAGGAAAACAATTTTTATTATCTTCAATTATGTGACATAGTTTAATAACCTATCTAGGAAGGGATAAAGGAGGAAAAAAGGTACAGTAGACCAGCTTTACTAATGAATATCAATGGGAAAAATTTAAATAACATTTGAGGGAAAAATTACCATAATAGATCTAAAATATTATTCACTACAACCATTTTGAATTTATGCTGGGACTGTAAAAGATGTCTCAACAATTGGGGAAATAATTCACACAATTAAAAATATAAATAACAGGGGGCAGCTGGTGGCACAGTGGACAAAGCACTGGCCCTGGATTCAGAAGGACCTGAGTTCAAATTCGACCTCAAACACTTGACGCTAGCTGTGTAACCCATGGCAAGTCACTTGACCCTCATTACCCAGAAAAAAAAAATATATATATATAAATATATATATGTGTATGTATATATAACAGATAAGTAAAATAGATTATTCTATAAATGGATTTAGAAAATGTCTGATGCAATGTAGCAGACATTTGTGTTAAAAATGCTAAAATCATATTAATAGATAAACTCTATTTAATATTATTAAAAGTGTATGTGAGGGAAGCTAGGTGGTGTAGTGGATAGAGCACCAGCCCTGGAGTCAGGAGGACCTGAGTTCAATTCTGGCCTCAGACACTTAACACTTACTAGCTGTGTGACCCTAGGCGAGTCACTTAACCCCAATTGCCTCACCAAACAAAAACGTGTATGTATATATACATATACATATATGCATATAGGTATCTATACATATGTGCATACATGTGTGTATGTATAAAATTAAGAACTAGCATTATTTACACTATAAAAAATGGAAGTTTTTCCATTAGGGATAAAGGCTAAATGAAGGAAATTCCCCCCAACACAGCAAAACTATAATAGCTATATGAATAAATTAAGATATATGTTCTATTTATAGATGATATGATGATTACTTGGAAAACTCCACAGAATCTGCAAAGAAAATGATCACTTGATAAGTAGTTCTAGTGAAACAGGATATACATTTATCGACAAATATCAGCCTCCTTCTCTCTCTCTCTCTCTTTCTCTCTCATCTATCTATCATCTTTTTTTTTTTTTTCTTTTGGTGAGGCAATTGGGGTTAAGTGACTTGCCCAGGGTCACATACCTAGTGTCAAGTGCCTGAGGCCGGATTTGAACTCAGGTCCTCCTGAATCCAGGGCCAGTTCTCTATCCACTGTGCCACCTAGCTGCCCTTATCTATCATCTATAATGTGTGTGTGTGTATGTATATATATATATATATATATATATATATATATATATATATATACACATAATACATTGTGTATACACACACGCATTTCTCTTATATTGTGTATTGGGGTTGGAGGTTCTAGAGTTGCTAAAAATGCATATACTGTAAGCATTATTGATGTATAGATAGATAGGTTTTGCTTTATAGTTTTTTGTTTTCTTTTCTTTTTTTTACTTAAAGAGCTAAGTTCTATAGGGAGAGAGACCATATCAAGAAATTATCAAATTGCTGTGATCTTTAAGAAAGACCAACAAAAGAAGTCATCAACAAAACTCTAAAATAAATATTACCATTGGTGTAGAAAATGAATTATTACAGTAAAAATATAGAAAAAGGACATTTTTTGGGGGAAGAAAAAGTTATATAATTTTCTGAAATGTCAATCATATAGCTTAACTTTCTGTCTAATGAGAATTTTTAAATGAGTAGGACTCTACCTCAAAAGCATATTGACAAAATAAAATGAGAGGGTAAGACTAGATACACTATAGTCTCTTTTAGCTTCTAAGATTCTATGATTTATTTCTGGCATTTTGTTAAAAGGAGCAGGTGGTTGACTGAAAGGAGCCCCCAATGGTCATTAGGAATTCCAACCCACTGGAGAGGAAAAAGGTGCCGATCACATAAAAACGTTCAAGTTCATTGTAAATTACCAGGTGCTAACTTTATAGTTACACCTCCTTTTTCTAGGGAAATTCTCTAGTCCTTCTGCAAGGTGAAGGACAATAGAGTATATATGAATTCGGCTGAATCCTTCATTCAATCATGCTTCAGAACCTGTGTAGTTCAATACTTCCCTAATAATAGACAAGGAACATTATTCTCTAAATGCTTGTTACTAAAATCAGTGATTTTATATGGAAAAAAATCGGAAGAATTAATTCGGTAAAACATTGGCTCTTTTGTTAAGAAATGTTTTTGTATGTGTTTTTATAACATCACAGGTTGAATTAATTTTAGAAACTCCAGTTAAGATTTAAGTTGTGGGGGCAGCTAGGTGGTGCAGTGGATAGAGCACCGGCCCTGGAGTCAGGAGTACCTGAGTTCAAATCTGGCCTGAGACACATAACACTTACTAGCTGTGTGACCCTGGGCAAGTCACTTAACCCCGATTGCCTCACTTAAAAAAAAAAAAAAGATTTAAGTTGTGTTAGTGAGGCCCAGTATGTATAATGATTGAGGGAGGCTACACAATGAATTTATGCTTAAGTATCTTCTTGAGGATTTCTGATTTTTTGGGATTATATCTTTGATTCATTTAATATATGAGTTTTACAGTTCACCTTATCATTACAAGGACCATGTTAAATCTGAAGAGGAAAAATTTGAAGAACCTGAGGTCACTGGAAATCTTTATTTAATATTAACTCCAAAAAATTTACCTATTTCCAAAATGTATGTCAAAAATAACACTAAAACTCAAACAATTTTGAAGAGTACATAGACTCAAATTTTATAATCTTTTTTTGCGTTTGAGGGTATGAATCCAGCTAGCAAATCTATTGCATACCTAGCAGGAACTTCTGGCTGGCAGGAATTCTATATAAGAAGCTCACTATCTTTCATAGACTAAGAAACAACAAATTTTTTCACTACAAATACAGCTCTCAAAATATCCCCTAGAATTTAACAAATGAATTTTACTGGAAAATGTAATGGAATTTATTAATTTGATCATTGACAATGCTATGCTAAGGTTTAGTAAAAATACAGCAATTCAAACAGTTAAAGAAGAGAATCGGGGCAGCTAGGTGGCGCAGTGGATAGAGCACCAGCCCTGGAGTCAGGAGGACCTGAGTTCAAATCCGGCCTCAGACACTTAACACTTACTAGCTGTGTGACCCTGGGCAAGTCACTTAACCCGAATTGCCTCACTAAAAAAAAAAAAAAAAAAGAATAGAATCCAGCTTTCCAGACCAGAGTCCAGAATCCAGTTTTTCCAGACCAGAGTCCAGAATCCAGTTTTCCAGACCAGAATCCAGTTTCCTCCTGATGACATCTTACCACTTAAAGAAGACAAGAGAACTCAGAGACTTTATATGAACTGTTTTGCTTTATTAGTTTTTACTATCTCCTTTCTGTTATAATATACACTATCTGTAACATGTACTCTCTGCAGGGGTTCTCCCTTTGCAAGACTAATGTCAAAGTGTCGGTTCATGAGGACAAAAAAAAAAATCGCCCCTCTGGACAAAACTTTCCTCTCTTCCTTTTCTATATTGTTATTCACATATTATTAGTTAACAATAGTTATTATATTATTTTTACTGTTCCGTCAAGGAAATAGTTTGTTTCTTGAGGAACAAAAGGGGGGAATGTGGTAAAAAGTTTTAATAGTCGGTTAGATAATGGAGAGATGCCAGTTTTTTTTTTAGGACCATTCTTTTGGGGAGGAGACCAACAGCATGAGCTACGCACACCAGTCCGCCTGTGACGCATGCCAGATTGCCTGCTGAGCACTCGACTTCCGGGGTGTGAGCTTAAAAGGCAAGGAGAGAACGGAAGTGGGGCTTTTTTCCTGCTCCGCTGGTCTCCTGGCTGTGCTTCACAGACAGACGCGGACTGGAGTTTGACTCGGCCTGGCTCTCGGTTAACAGCATGCGCTTGACTCGGTCTCTCGCCCCCAAAGGTGGCCTTCCGCTTTTGGTGAGTTTTATACAGATTATAGACTAAGCCTAGACTTAAGACGATTTGTATTGTATTTCTACTTTCCTATCCTTCTAATCAACATCACCTTGTGACTACTATACAATAAAAGCTCTATCTAGAAAACCAGAAGCTTCTTCCATTTACTAGTCTGGGAGATAAATTAAGGGAAAGGTTAATAAGTAGGGTAGATTTATGATCTAATATCCAATTTTAATCTCACAAATAGGACCACAATCACAGATAAAACTATTCCCTACAATTGCCTGGATGTAACATTGTTGCATAAAAATTTAAGAACCATGTTTAATAGATATTATAATACCATATCAAATGCTCTTAATCATCAAACTTTGTGGAATAAAAAAAAGCTTTCAAAATATTGAGATCATGGGGAAGACCTCAAAACTACAAAGGAATAGGATGAGGTATATAGGATCCCACACATCCTGTATACCATAATAGTTGTTCCCAAGATGCTTTCTGTGAGCCTACAGAAGATGAATTTATATCCTAGTACTTTTATTTGCTCATGAAAGGGAGCTATTTCACAGATCTATGCAATAGTTTACAGAACATTAAATAGCAAACAATAGTAGCAGAATAGGGACCTGTACTAGCATTATTTCCATATGAATTCCATTCAAGAGATGAGAATGAGAATATGTTTTGAAAGTAATTTTAAAGATGCTTTCGTTAAGACTACAGAAGATGACTTTGTATTCCAATACTTTTATTAAATTATCAAAAAGTTACTTTATTTATCTCTGCAACAGTCCCATGGACTGTTTTAAGTATATATATTATATGGAGAGAGAGAGAGAGAGAGAGAGAGAGAGAGAGAGAGAGAGAGAGAGAGAGAGAAGAAAGTGGCAATAATAGTGACTCCTATATTTATAAGCCTATTTAATAACATAAAATATCAGCTATATATACATGTATATGATAAAATAATTATGTATATGGTAGTTAATGGGAAAGCAGACCAGAATTTTCATTTAAATCATTTTTATAAATATCTAGCATTTATATAATACTTTAAGGTTGTAAATACCCATTATCTCATTTAATACAACAACCCTATGAAGTATGTGCTCTTATTATCCTCGTTTTACAGATAAGAAAAGTGAGGCAGATAGCGATTAGATGATTTTGTCTTATTAGTAAATATCTATGGCTGAATTTTAATTCAAGTCCTCCTGATTCTAGGTCCAGTGCTTTATCCTCTGTCCCTCCTGGTTGCCTAAAATACTCCTAAATTCTGCTGGTTTTGATCATTCTGCCATGTTCTGTTTCAATATTCAAGAAATTTCAATTGACATATTATTAATGTGAAATTAATCTTCTATCTATCTATCTCTCTGTCAGTCATCTATATATCATCTCTATATTTCAGTTTACCAACAATATGATTCTGTTCATCAGGGAAGAATATATCATTAGAATCCTAAGCATGCCATTCTAGATACCTTTTAAAATCCTTCTGATGCTATCATTGATTTACCAGAGCTAATGAAATGATAGAAAGTTGAAAGTTGTAATTTTGAGGTAGTGTGGATCATAATTCACAGTCTAAATAAGCATTGACTATGATTGATTATTAATTGTTTAGAATTAAGGTTTATATAGCTATAAACATGAATCATATTACAGAGGGAATAGTTGACACAAATTTTTTTTTTTTTAGTTCTGGGGCATATGGATGAGAAACTTCTATATGACGAATTAATGAAGCTTCTAGATGAAGATAACAAAGAGGATTCCCAAGGTACATACCCACTTGTTTTCAACATCTTTTATCACGTGCAAAAAATTGAGCTGTATGATTTTACTCAATTATCTGTACTCATTTCAGAAAACATCCACTGATAACATATTTTTGCTATTCCAGTAACATCTTTAAATCTCATTTTCTTTCCATTTTAAAAGCAAAACCCTTCAAAATATTTTATATCAGAACTGAAGATTAAAGAAGAAAAATGTGAATCATTATTTAATCATTATCGAACAAGTTTCCATAACTGACTAAAATTCTATACCCTTTAGAGCATAACACAGAGACTCTCAAACAGATGGGACTTGAGAGGTTATGAAGTTAAGCTCATACATAAATAGTAATTTTCCCTACATCATCCCTGAAAGTGTTCATTCAGCTTCTTCTTTAGGACCACCAATGATCAGGAACTTTCTGAGTCAGTTTTTGGCATAATTACAATTCTAAGTGTTAGGCATGTTTCTTTACACAAAATCAAAATCTGCCTCTTTGTAACTTTAACCCATGACTACTAGTTTTGCTTCCTGGGGGTATTCAGAACAATTCAGTAGGTTCATTGTTAGTGGAGTATTATAAAACATGAATGATCACAAAATCTCAGAAATGAATCTAGGGGCTGTCTTTCAAAACTCAGACAAGAAATGCCCTACTCCATTCAACAAATTGGACAAGTGGTTTGCTAACCTTTGCTTAAAGAACTTCAGGAAAAGAGGGAAATCTCATAAATCCAATGGAAATCTTTATAAGTTTTCAGATAACTCAAATTATTAGAAATTTTAAAAAAATCAAAGGACCCCTGATTGTGTCCTCTGAGACCAGACAGAACAAGTCTTATCCCTCTTCTATATCATTTTAATACTTGAAGACAGCTATCATATCATTCTAAGTCAGTGGTTCTTACCCTTTTCTATATCATGGATCCACTTTGCTGTATGATGTAGCCTATGGATCCTTTTTCAGAATAATGTTTTTAAATGCAGAAAATAGAATACATAGATTTGCAAGGGAAACCAATTATACTGAAATGCAGGTATCACAATATTATACATTCAATATTTAGAAAGCCTCTTAAACATTCCTGGTTCCTTTAACAAATTCTCATGTAACATGATCTCAAGTTTCAGTCCTTGTTGCCCACCTTTGGATATTATCTAGCTTATTAATGTTCTTCCTAATGTGAGCCACAAAATTGGATATATGGAGCATTAATCTCCCCCTTTTATACATTCCTATATCTATATCTATATCTATATCTATATCTATATCTATATCTATATCTGTATCTGTATCTGTATCTGTATCTGTATCTGTATCTGTATCTATATCTATATCTATATCTATATCTATATCTATATCTATATCTATATCTATATCTATATCTATATCTATATCTATATCTATATCTATATCTATATCTATATCCACATCCACATCCACATCCACATCCACATCCACATCCACATCCACATCCACATCCACATCCACATCCACATCCACATCCACATCCACATCCACATCCACATCCACATCCACATCCACATCCACATCCACATCCACATCCACATCCACATCTATATTTATATTTATATCTATATATCTCCCAGGCCAATAAGAAAAGGAGAATCTGTGCTTTAGTTCATAAAGGATCAGGTTTTATTGCTTGGGAATTAATTAGACCACAAAGGTGAAACCAATTAAGGAAATAAGGAAGTAGAAATGCAGATATAGATAGTCTTAACACTAAACTTGGTGTTTTCCATCATTAACTCACCAACCCAGTCAGTCTGCAGTAACTCAGCAGTCTCATGAAACAGAGTATGAAACACGTGCTCTGCCAGGTCCCCGGACACCACCAGCCTGAACTCCCCACATGTGCTACGGCTAAGTCAACAGCCAAAGAACATGAACTTCCATTCCCGCCGTCGCTTAAGAGCTGGAGTCCCGAAAGTTCCTCGTGTTTTCCTCCCCAAAAGGGGAAGTCCTTCAAAAGCTACTTCAGTAGCAGGTACAATCTCAGGGTGACCCCTCTCAAATGATTCAGCTAAAACTTTCGATATTAATCTTTGCCACAAATAATTTTTACCACATTGCCCCCTTTGTTTCATTTGAAAAACAAATGAGTTTGCTTAATGAAACAGCCGAAAATAATAGCCTATGCTAAGTAACAATATATTAATATCACTATAGAAAAGGGAAAGAGAAAAGTTTTGTCCAGAGGGGCAGTCTCTCATGAATGTGACGTTTTGACATTGGTCTTGAAGAGGGAGGTTCTCTGCAAAGAGTACATATGACTATGGTGGAATTTGACCTGCCTCTCTGTAATGCAGCCTAAGATTTCACTAGCTTGCTTAGCTGTGCTATTAATTAAACTATTAATTCTCCATAATTTGTTCAGAAGGATTGCCGTCTTTCATGCCTTTCCCATTTTGTATTTGTGAAGTTGACCTTTTGAACCTCAGTATAAGACTTAACATTTTCCCCTATTACACTTCATTTTAAGAACACTTCAATATTCAAGACTGTTCTGGAATAGATTATTTTGGTTTTTAGAGAGTCTTTCATACAAAAACTATCTACCTTTCTTTCATATGTAAATTCCATAAGCATCCTGGCTATTACTTTATCTAAGACATTGATAAGCATCTTCCACCGGACAAGGATCCATCTCTTATCTCTCAGGCATCTGTTCAGAGAACTCCTTCCATAATGACATTGAAAGATTAGTGTCTACACTTTTTCTCTAGCCCTTCGACCAGGTTCAAATCCATTTAACAATATTGTGTGCAATTCAGTAATTTGTGAAATATAATATTAATTTGGTTAATATGGTACTCTTAATATGGCATTCTTTTAATAAGAGCACAAATCTATCAAAGTATAATATTTATTCTGTGGTCATGGCTCTGAGATGGATTTCCTTTTTAATTGTTTTCATGCCTTCTTAGGGCTATTTTTTCATTTATTACATTCCTATAAGAAATATTGATAGTCACTCAAACTTTTATGAATCAGGCTGTGCACCATGCTAAGCATTGAAGATACAAAAAAGGATGGTCACTTCCCTAAAAGAGCTCACATTCTTTCCCCCTGGCCAGCCGTTCAGCCCTCTCACCTGACTGTTCTAGAAGACACTGGTGCTACTCCTGATTTTGGAGGCTTGGGGGTTAAGTTCTTCTGGTACAATGTGCCTGGTGTCTCTGTTGGCATGATCACGGGGTTGGACTTTACTCACAGCCCAGCACATCCCCCTTTAATCTATCTATAGCTGGAAAATAATCTCAGCCCATATTTTTGTGGGTTTTTCTGTTCCAGGGGTTCTTTTATTGCTGTTTTTGGGGTAATTGTATCAGGAGCTCTGTGTGTTTAATGTCTTTCCTCTACCATATAAGAGCTCACATTCAAATAAGGGAGATGATATATAAATGACTATAAATATAAAAGATATTTACAGTGTAAATGGGACACAATCACAAAAAGGAAATCACTAGTATTTTGGGGACTGGGTATTGTTGTTGTTGTTTGTTCTTTGTTCTTGAAGAGGACCATGACATTAGAGTGATATGACTTTCACTGAATTGGATTTAAGTGAGGCAGGGCTGTGCAAGGTCACCAAACTCACTCTTTCCTCCAGAGCCATCTGGGATCACTGCTAAGCTATAGATCAGGACAACTGGAAATGGCCCTGGGTGTTTAAGACAATTGGGGTTAAGTGACTTTGCCCAGGGTCACACAGCTAGTAAGTGTCTGAGGTGAGATTTAACTCAGATCCTCCCAACTTCAAGGCCAGTGCTCTATCCTGCTGTATTGTCTAGCTGCCCCAGGACTGGGCATAGCCTCTTACAGAAGATAGAACTTGAGCAGAGTATTGAAGGAATCCAGGAAATGGAGATGAAGGAAATTTGAGAGATGACAGACAGCCTGTTCTTCTTTGAGGAACAGCAAGAAATCCAATATTGCTAGAATGGAGAATAGGGGAGGGGAATAAGGTTTAGTAAAACAAAGGCAGGAAGAAGCCAGGTTGTAAAATGTCTTACAAACCAGAAAGGATTTTACATTTGCTCTGGAGCCATTGGAGATTATTGGATAGGGGCAGTGACATGGAAGATCACTTTGGTGCCTGAGTGGAAGATAGACCAGGAAGACTGGGAAGATGACTTTGATAACTAAGTAGAAGATCTGTAGGAGAGAAGAAAAACTTGAGGCAGGGAGACCAAAGTGAAAGCTATTGCATTGGGGCAGCTACAGGTGCAGTGGATAGAGCACTGGCCCTGGAGTCAGGAGGACCTGAGTTCAAATCCAGCCTCAGACACTTAACACTTACTAGCTGTGTGACCCTAGGCAAGTCACTTAACCCCAATTGCCTCACAAAAAAAAAAATGAAAGCTGTTGCATGATCCCAGCTATGAGGTGATAAGGACTTGCAGCATAAGAGCAGAGGCTGAGTGGAGAAAAGGGGACACACACCACACACACACATATATATATACATACACACATAATGATGACATGATATCAGATTGCATATTAGAGTAGAAAAGACAAGGCAAGGATATCAGTAGATTTTGAACATGGATGATTTGGAAGATGGTTATTCCCTTGACAGTAAAAGAGAAGTTTGGAAGAGGTGATCTTTTCTCATTTGTAAAATGAGGGGCATGGGGTAGATAAGTTATAGATCTTCCAGTCTGAAATCCTATGATCTTAGGCCATCCTCACATTTTACTAATAAGAAAATTTAAGTCTTTGTTAAAAGAGGGGGGCGTATAACTCAGATCTACTGTACTCCAGGCCTGTACTATCCTTGCCATTACATGTTCCTGGCTCCCTTAGGAAAATAAAAGTTTATTTTGGGGGAGAAAAAAAAATTATCATGTTAAGGTGTGCTGAAATTCCAGCATTAAGAGCATGCACAACACACACAAGAAAGTCCATCTTTTCATTTTTCATTTTCTAGTTTCTCTTAGAAAATGGAGACAGAGGATGGTTTCATATTTACTGTGTACATTTGGATAGATGAATAGATAATCTTTTGTAGATGGTGCTGTTTGTAAATGATCGAGAAAGAGCAGTCTTGTCCGTGGTAAAGCAAACACATCATTTATATAAACACAGACATTTCTATGCACATAAATGAGGCAACCAAAATAAAGTGCTGCTGTATAGGGGATATTCTGGTAGCTGTCAGGTCTTAGCGATTCTAATATGGGAAAATGGGCCAAAGAGGCTCCATCTTCTGCTGCACCTATTTATCTCTCAGGCTGGGTTCAGCAACAAAGCAGGTAAGTGGGGAGCTATTCTGGTAAACAGCATGCAATATTAAAGTGGAAAAAGCATTGAATTCACACTTTAAGCTACCTCCGGTAAACAAGAATGAGTTTTTAATGCTTGGTTGTACTTTGCTTAGTTTTTAAGCTTTTCCAAGATTAATAGGATTGACTCTCCCTCTCCCTCAAACTCCTCCTTTTCAGCTAACCCTGCTAAACCCTTGTATTTTTCAAGATAAATCTTTTTAGCTAAAAACTTACTCTGGAGATAGTTCTTGTTTCAAGTGCACAATGAACCATAAAGCCATTTACTGAATTATTGATTATAGGAAATTGAACTTTGGTCATTTGAAGATAAAAGAGGGGAAGAGGGTGTTCACTTTTATTGTTTCCTAACCCATTTGAAAGCTTATGGAGGTAAGTGGATAATCATATGGGCTTCTTTTTTTAAACAGCTGGTGTCATGAAGGAAGATATTGTGGTCTCTGAAAGGCCTGAGAGCACCAGTAAGAGCTGTGAGTTCCACGAAGATGTTGAAAATGGAATGATTCCTCCTTATATCGAACAATTTGAAAGGGATGCTCAGGCAAATATAATTCTTCTTGGCAGATCTTCAATGGAGCAGGTCAGCCTTAAAAACCATCAAATGATTTCATTTTTGAGGGCTTCATAACATGTTGACTTGTCAAACCTATAAACTGTCTATTGATTTTCCTAGCAAGCAATGACTCCAAGAAACGCAGGATTCACAATTTCACTGGGGTTTCCTTTTCTAGATTTCTCTGGATTATTTTCTTAACATCATTAACACAAATCACTTTATCTCTACCTTTATCTAAAGAAGAAAAGAAATCAGCATCAACCCTTAGCCTTACCAGATTAATTTTTTTGCATCATCTGGTTTGATTTTGTGCTAGAAAGACATTATGCAAAATATTATGAAATATCTGTGGCAAAACCTGAAACCAGCATAACTTGCTTGGATGGAATTATGAAACACAAGACTATTGGGGCTTATTTGCATGAATGCCACATTACAATATTCTAGTTTATATGAAGTCGTCATTTGGGGGCTTACCTTGCCAAATGCAACTTCTTGAGTTATTGGTGCACATGAGTCGCTTTGGCCACAAAGATTGTTCTTGACTTCTAAGACAGCTTTTCTCCATTTGCTGTTCCTGAGAATTGTTGCTTTATGTCTAATGTAATATTCCAAGATCACATCTTTCCATATAGAAGAAAGAAAGCATCTGTTTAATTTGCTTGCCCAGGAACTCAAAGTATATGGCTGTATGGGGTTCATAAATGTAGGAAGTAGAGAGTCGCCTCACTAATTTGGAATAGTTGTTTTTAATGCCTTCCCCTCTCAGATTATCTTCATCTACTATGTATATATCTTCTGCATACCTAGTTATTTACATGTTGTCTCTTTCCTTGTAATATATGTTCCATAAAGGAAGGGAACACCTTCTTTTTGGCCTTTCTTAGAATTAAAAGTGATTAGAACAGTGCCTAGAACATAGAGCAATTTAATAGATGCTTGTTGACTGATAATTCACACCACAACTTATCCAATTCTAGCTGAGAAGAGAAAATAACCACAGAATCATAGAATGTCATCATTGAAAAGAAACTTGAAGATTGACTGGCTCCCTCATTTTCTAAATGAGGGAACTGAGGCCCAGAGAAAAAAAATGGAATTTCCTAAAAATTTTACCAGTAATAATGGGTTGAGTCTTTTTTTTGGGGGGGAGGGTGGGGCAATGAGGGTTAAGTGACAGCTAGCTGGTCAGTGTCAAGTGTCTGAAGCTGGATTTGAACTCAGGTCCTCCTGAATCCAGGGCCAGTGCTTTATCCACTGTGTCACCTAGCTTCCCAGTTGAGTCTTAATCTTCTAAATTGTTGTTCATTATTCTTTGCACTATTTTATTTATCTTAAAATCTAATATTTTATAATATTTTAAAGTTTAATGAGCTTTTTCCCTTACCCATCCCATTTAGTCACTTTAACAATCTTTAGAAAATGGCAAGGAGGTAATTACTGCTTCCATTTTACACATAGGGAAAGTATGATTCAGTAGGGGTAAGGGATTTTTCCAATGCTATGCATAGATAATGCTACAGAGTTGGGACTCAAACCCAAATTTCTCAACTCTTTTCCAATATTATTCTTGCCATGTTTAGGGATTGAGAGGGACTCAAAACAATTTTTTTTGGCATCATAATTCTTCCCTATAATTTTCCTTTCTCCATTCTTCCTTGTCCACAATTACGTTATCTACTGTAAATAAATTATAAAATTGATTTTTAGAATTTTTTCAGAACTATTGATGACTATAGGGAGCAGGGAATAAAGAAGTCTTTTTCTAATAGACATTTTTTTAAATATGATGTTCCTACCATTTTTTTGAGAAACTTAGTTTTACTTAATATATTTACTTCACATTTAGGTAAAGGCAATGGGGTAATTGGTGTGATGTGAGGAAGAAAGGGCATGTATCATAAGAAAACAGAAAAGGAGACATTTTTTTTCTTGTTCTATTTGAATTTCTTGACACAGATGTTTCCTTTACTTTGACTCCTATAACCAGTTGGCCTGAACAAGAAAAAAAGAACCTAGTCTTCATGTCTCAGAAGGTCACAGACACAGGGGCATAGCTTAGGCCTCTTTTCCTGGCCATCACCTCACCAACTGCTTTCCCTTCTGGAACAGACAGAAGCCATGCTCTGAAGACTTAGTCCTCTCATCTCTATAACTCCTGCCTCAGGGTACCAATGGTCTGATTGTGAATACCACCCGGGGTCCATTATTTTATACTGGCTCCAGCCATGCCTTACTTTATTGCCTACTCATCTTCTTACCAGATGTTCTCTATCTTCCCTCTCCTTTCTCTACTTCCAAGAGTTTTCCAGTTTTGAAGTCATAATCTAATTAATGTGTCTATCACTCCTAGAAAGGCTGGTGTCTCATTCTACTGCCCTCTGATTCCATCCTCCTCTCTGGCCACTATTCTCCAATAGATGGTTTCCCTCTATTAGGATATAAGCTTCTCCATCACAGGGATTATCTTTGTTTCTGAATGTGTATCCCTGATGCTTAGCACAGTGTGTGACATGTAATAAGTACTTAATAAATGCTTTACCCTGAAAAACAACTTGTATTTATAGAGTGCTTTAAGATCTAAAAATCTTTGAATGCGAGATGATAATGTCTAATATTTGACATATCCATTCAGGAGTTAGAAGTATTGAGTTCTAATTAGGTCACAAATTCCTTTTTCTCTGGGACTACTCAACTACTAGGAACTAATAACCAATTTGTCTAATGCAGGTTTATGAAGGTGAAAACCACTTTGAAATTTAAAGATGGAAACTTTTAAAGTGTGAATTATAACACATATGCAGACACATCTAGACTTTGGGTAAAAACTCCATAGAGAAATTATAATAAATACAGGACAAAAATCACACTGGAGAGAAGGCATGGGGTAGACATGTTCTGTGTCATCAGATGAACACTCAAGGAACAAAAAATCATCCATTTATTAGAGCTGTAGATAGCATAGGATTAACAGGTCTTTATTCCGTGGTGTGGTAGTGGTAGTGTGAAGACTTACTCCTTGGAAACCCTCCCACTGTCCTTAACAACTATCATTGTTAGGACATGTCAGGGTAGAAACTCTCACCCAACTCCTCCTCGTACTCTTCTAAACTCCCCCACCATATGTGAAGTCCAAATCAATATTTTTTCCATTGTGGCTGCTTATAGTTAAATTGCCTTTTGCTCTCCCTCCCTCCCCCTGAAAAAAACATATTTAACTCAATGGCTCTAGAAATCACATATCAAACTCTCAAAGTCTCAAGTTTAAAGTTGTGGCAGTAGAAAAGGTAGAGAAAAGGTCCTTAAGTTCCTTGAAGGCAGGATCTGTCTTATTCTGCCTTTGACCCCCATAATACCTGGTACATAGTAAGTACTTAATAAATGCTTGCTGATTGGGTTGAATGAATGGTATGGTAATAATATAAAGCAACAAAATACTACTAGATGAGCCAAAGTGGTCTTGAGGGTAGAATAGGGCAGAAAATCCATTTTTAACTGTTGTTAAAGGCCCAATTTTTATAGCAAATTGAAATACTGAGTGAATCAGGCAGTATAACTGACTAAATATACACAGCTACTTTCAAAATATATTTATACTTTCTATATCTTGCAACAACTTTGAGAAACTTGTGTGAAAGATGTTAGGAAACAAGTTAGGTTTAAGAATTAACCAAGGAAATAAAACAAATCAATTAAGTGCAGAATGTTTACAAGTTTAGTCATAAAGAGGAATAGCAAGGATACAGGGATGCATTGTTTTCCAAATAAATATTGAATTTGAAATAAAATAATTTCATTTTTCTTTCTAGCTACCAGAAGGAAGTATTTTCCTTGACTTTTCCTAATATTTACTGTAAGCTATATGCCTGTTCCTAATCAGTTGCAGATAACTGTGTTTTCCTCTGCATTTTAATTGTAAACAATCCATCCATTTACTTTATTAAATTAGGAAGCTGAGCTTTAAACTAGGTTATTTTTTGAATGATACATGTGTATGGTTTACTATTGGAGGCCAATGTGAAATTATTTTTAATTTTTGTCTAGTTTGCAAAAGAATGTCGGGTTTATGAGAGTGATGGAGTCAACACCAGTCTAACCTTTGGAGGACTCAAGCAGACATTACATAAAGTTACTTTTAGCATTCATTGGCAACCTGCCCTATTTTGCTAAATTCTTTAAATCTACCCCATATTTGGCAAGACACATGATTTAAAATATAGTCATATGTGAGACTCTGAGTCAAACTCGAAACCTGATTCTTGAATGAGAAAAAAAAAAAACAAAACCTAGCTGGGATTGGAAAGAACATGAAGAAAAAAAAAAGGTACAACAAAAAATGATGCCAAAAATATATATTTTAAAGTATTAACTTCTCTAAGGTCAGAAAACAAGAAACTCTTCATGTGCATGTGTGTGTGTGTGTATGTGTGTGTGTGTGTGTGCGCACATGTGTATGTGTGTTTTGCGTGCATGTATTTCAGCTGGTTGGTATCATATATATTGGTTTTAGTAACACTGGTCAGAAGTCTCATATCCACTAACATTTTAAACTAGACTAGAATCAAGGTGGAATACATGGATAACAAAGTGACTTTTATGTACTTTCCTTCCCCAACACTTTCTTTCAGTGAGCAGGTGCAAATCAGTAGTGACTTCAGCAATGCTATGATAGGCCATCTATTCGAAGTTCAGTTTGATTGGTTTTATATATTATCAGTGTTGCACAGTTTTGAGCAGTAAATTATTTACTTTGTCATGTATCTCTTGGCTCCAAAGATGATTTGAAATAAATTATTTTAAGATTTTTAAAACTGCTGATCATTTCTTCAGTTTTTCTTCTGTTTCAATTAGAGTTATTGTCAAAAAATTTTTAAGGAACAAAAGTGCTTGGATGTTAGGAAAGGCTTATTTTAAAAAATAATATAAAAATCATCCAAGCTACACATATATGAGTAGGGTTGGAATTTTTTCATATCCCAAACAGTACCTAGCAGTATTATTTAGCGACTATAAAATATTAAATTCCATGTGTGAGGCATCCTTCACATTTGGAATCTAGCATTGTTATCATTATCCTTAGTTGCTATTTTAATAATTGCACAGTCTAGAAAACATGTAGGAAAAAGAGCACTGGAATGAGATCTGGGGTTTAAGTCTGGGCTCTGTTCCCTTACTGTGTGGCTTCAGCAACTCACATATCTTAGAGCTTCAGTTTTTCTTTTCATTGTAAAATAAGTGATAGCATTGGATCAGTCATCAAATACTGACTATAACACTTCCAAGTGAGTTCAACCAGATTAAAATGTAATTGGGAAATAATTAACAAAATAAATTAAATTTGAAGGTAGGTAATGTCAATATATGGTTATCTAAGTAAATGCGTGGACCCTAGGGATCTTGATACATAGTTTAGTGGCCCCCATTTCTATTTGGACTAGATGATCCCTTAGAGTCTCTCACAGTGCACAATCTATGATTTATTATTGGATCTATGAATGGGAACAGATTTTGACCATATTTAAATTTCTATGTAGCTCTTTTGAATTTGTTAGCTTGTTTTTTAATTAAACAAAATCTATACAAGGTTATTTTCTCATTAGATTTTTTGACTATGAGGGGTTTTGTAGGTTTTTAAATTTGTTAAATTCTTGCTCTTTATCATAATTTTCTAACATTTATCTGGTCTTTTACATACTTGAACCATTCCAGAAAACACAACACACACATTGGCAAGGTTGAGAAGGAATATTGAGTTTGGCTTCCAAAGTTAACTAGACTTTTTTAAAAAAGAAATAGTCTGCCACCCAAAAAAAATTATGTTACTAACTCTGCTCTGGAAATGGAAAGTCTCATACTGTTACATTTTAATGTGTAATCACTGCTCTGTCACATTAATGAGCAATTCTGTAAAGCTTTGGGACATGATTTTTTTCCTAGTAATCTTTGATACCTTGACTATACAGATCATTTTTTAAAAAGAGAAACTTAGCTTTACTTTTGTAAAGTTTTATTTTTCATATCATTGTAAATGTCTTTTTAAAATTTCATATTGAAACATAGAATATTTTTCTTTTTCTTCCCTAAGGAATCTTACAAATAATTCTGATTGCTTCATTTATTTATCTATCTGCCTATCTGCCTATCTGCCTATCTATCTATCTATCTATCTATCTATCTATCTATCTATCTATCTATCTATCTATCTATCTATCTATCTATCTATCTATCTATTCATTTTTTTATTTGTTTATTTATTTTGGTGAGGCAATTGGGTTAAGTGACTTGCCCAGGGTCACACAGCTATTAAGTGTAAAACGTCTGAGGCTGGATTTGATCTCAGGTCCTCCTGACTCCAGGGCCGGTGCTCTATCCACTGCGCCACCTAGCTGCCCCCTGCTTTATTTATTAATAGTTCTAAAAAAAGAGGACTGAGCTTTTGACTTCAGGTTGAGAGCTGAGTAGAGCAGTCCTTGCTTGGAAGTTGGCAGTAGGGAGCCAATGTAGGTGAGGAAACTTCCACACAAGCAAGGAGGCATTGTGGTACAGGCTGAAAATGATGCTTTTGCAAACAGAGGCCCTCAATTCAAATCCCAACTCTGTCAATCACTACATATGAAGCCTTGGGCTAGACACCTAATCATTCTATGAATCAGTTTCCTCATCTGTAAAGTGAAAGAGTTTAGCTAAGTGGTCTTTAAGTTCCCTTTCAGTTCTTGACAAACTTGTAGGGAAACACTATGTGAATCTACAATTATGCTGATGAAAAAGGATGAACTTGTATGGAGTTTCATACCTTACTTAACCTTTAACATAGCATCTCAAACCCTCATATTTAATTTGGTTTAACAAATGAGGCCTTTTGTGTTGTCTTGTTCATTATGCTTGATTATAGCTCTTCAGCCAAAATACAAATTACATATCAGAAAATAGTGATCTGAACTAAAGATGCTGATGAAAAGTTTCTTGGAACAGAAAATGATTTAGAATATGCAGCAAAAGCTAATAAGGTCATAGACTGCCTCCTTGAAATATAGTATCCAGAATATGTTGCATATGAGATTTGGTTTTGAGACTGGGAGAGGAGAGAATACTTATGAGAAAAGAGGTTTCTCTGGGTCTTAAAAACCGAAGTGGGGGCTTCAAAATGTTTCAGTATTTGTAAAAATGTATAAAATGATTCTAGATTACACCCTTTGATTGTCTTTGAATCTCATGTGAGAGGATTGATGAGGTAATGAATCCAGTAGCAGGCAGAGGGGTGAGCCTTGAGAACACCTGAAAGGTATTGCTCTCATTTTGCAACAACTACCCACAGGCTTATCCATAGAATTGCTAAAGTTGAGTTAGCAAAATAAATAAATAAAAGGGTCTGCTACAGCTCTTTGAACATTCCTCTCTTTCTCTCCATAATTTTCAATTTCTTCTCAGCTGGATCCTTCTGGGGGATCCTAAAAAGTATTTCTAGATTTGTTCTAAGATCAAACCCCCCCCCCCAAACAACCAAACTTCAATTGATACTACTATTTTCTTAAGGTATCATCCTATTTCTCTCCTCCCTTTCTTAACCAACTCCTAAAAAAAAAAAAAGCTGGCAATACCCATCATGTCTATTACCTCATCTTCCATTCCAGTCTCTTTATTGCTTAATCCAGTGGCTTTTTTCATGCTCCTTGACATTTCTTTAGCTTTTGATTCTTTTGGCCACTGCTTCCTTCTCTCTTTTGGTTTTCATGACACTACATGTTTCATGACCCAACAGTTGTTCTACCTATATCTGTTTGACCACTCTTACTTTTTTGCGGGGTGGGGATCATTATCCATGACCTGCTCCAAATGCATAGGTATACCCCAGGGTTCTCTCCAGACTCCCTCTCCTTACACATTAGTAATGTGTTCAGCTCCCCCTGGGGTCAACTCTATGCATAGGAATCCCAGATCTACACATTTAGTCTTCATCATTCTTTTTGAGCTTCCAGTCCTATATCTCTAATTTACCGGCTCAGCATCTCCATTTGGATGTTCCTCAGGCATCTCAAACCTAATTTGAACAAAACTGAACTCATTATCCTTTTCTAAACCTTTCCTTCCTCCTAACTTCCCTATTTCTGTCAAAGGGTATTTCATACCCTTTGTTTTACTTACACAACCCCCAAGTTTAGCTCTTCATTTTCTCCATTAAACAAGCATGCCCAAAATGCCTACTGGGTAGCTGGCACTTTGTTGGGTTCTAGGGTTACAAGAACAAAAATGAAATACTCCTTACCCTCAAGAAACTTTATATTGGGGAGAATTCTACATGAACAAAAATAAGTAGATAAAAAATAAATACAAAGCAATTTCTGGGGGATGGGAGTAGTTATATCTACCTCCCTTCAAGATTCATCTTAGAAGTTCTTTGTCCTGCTAGAGGCCTTGCCTGATTTCTCCAATTATTCATTCCCCATTTTCTTTGAATTTGTTTTTTATATATCATGAATTTACTTTTTTGTGTCATATATCTCAGGATAATGCAACATCTTGTGGGCAGTTAATCTTATTGGTTTTGCCTTTGTCTCCCTTGCATTTAGGATAATACTGAAAGATAGTAAGTGCTTAATAAATGCTTGTTGAATTAAATTGATATGATATTAGGATTAGAATTCCTTCATTTGTTGTACCATAGACCATCAGGTGGCAATTATACAAAAGCACATTTCATCTTGATTATAAAGGAACACTTTTCTAACAATTAATTGTCCACAATTGGAATGGCTTTTTATGTGAGATAATGAGTTTTCCAATGGGCTGGACATAAACTTGCATATCATAGTCTTTATGAAGGTCATTTTTATCCATTTAATTTTTCCAGTATGGAATCTTAGGCTAATTTCTTTTAGATATACTTACAAATAATGAATATGGAGAGGGATAAGCATTTAAAAGTCATGTACTATGTTCCAACCACTGTGCTAAGCACTTATTACAAGTATCTCATTTGATCCTTACAACTTTGTGAGGTAGTAGGCTTCCACCAGTTGTGGACAATCATGGATCAGCGCCTTGAAGAGCCACAGGCCAAGTGTGGCTGTGCAGTCAGAAATGGGAGCCGCAGCTCCTGCCGCAATGAGGACATCAGAAAACTGCGCTCTCTGTTGCCCATCGATTTCTGCGTCTCATTCGTTTTTCTTCCCCCAGAGCTTGAAGGGCCATCTCAGCTGCGCACAAGCTACTCCTGAGCCATCTCCTCCCAGCTGCTGATGTCTATTCCCAGAGCCTTCAAGTCTTGCTTGTATAGATCTCTGTAGTGAAGCTGGGGGTGTCCAGCAGGTCTTTGGCCTGAGGCTAACTCGCCATAGAGTAGGTCTTTAGGAATGCGCCCCTCTTGCATGTGGTACACATGACCAAGCCAGCGCAGCCATCTTTGTTTTAGTAGCTTATAGATGCTTGTAAGTTGTGTGCGTTGGAGCACTTCTGTGTTGGTGATCCTATCTGACCAAGATATGCCAAGGATGCGCCAAAGGCAGTGCATGTGGAAGCTGTTAAGCTTCTTCTCTTGTCTAGTATATGTAGTCCATGTTTCGCTGCCATACAGTAAGGTACTCAGGACGCATGCTCTATAGAAAGCAAATTTGGTTCATCTTGTCAGTTTACTGTTTGCCCAGACATGCTTGGCGAGCTTAGCCATGGTTGAAGTAGCTTTCCCGATCTCAGAATCAAGTGACAAATTGTCACTGACAATAGAGCCTAGATACGAGAATTGGTTTACGACATCCAACTGGTAACTACTGATGTGTATCAATGGAGGCGACATAGCACTCTGACACATGACTTTCGCCTTTTTAAGATTTATGATTAGGCCAAAGTCTGTGCAAGCTTGGGAGAAGCGATCCATCAAGGTCTGCAATTCACGCTCTGAGTGACAGGCAAGTGCGGCATCTGGTTTTGGATCTCAAACCTGAAATGTTGAACAGGCCTCCGTCCAACCAGGAATGCAGATAGATGCCATCAGTTGATGAACCAAAAGAATGACACAACAGCATGGAGAAGAAAGTTCCAAACAGCATGGGAGCAAGCACACATCCTTGCTTGACTCCACTATTTATACTGAATGTTTCAGAGGTGTTGCCTTCAAACTGTACAACACCCTGCATGTTGCAATGAAAGGAGCGAATGAGGCTATGGAGTTTAGGAGGGCAATCAATTCTCGAGAGAATTTCAAAAAGACCTTCTCTCTTAACCATACCAAAGCTTTGGTCAGGTCTATGAAGGCAATGAAGAGGGGTTTTCTTTGTTCTCTGTACTTTTCTTGCAGTTGGTGAAGCGAAAAAATCATATCGATAGTTGACCTCCCTGCTCAAAAGCCACATTGTGATTCGGGGTAAACACGGTCGGCAAGTTTGCACAGTCTTAGCAAGATGACCTTGGCAAACATTTTCCCAATGACACTGAGAAGTGAAATTCCTCTGTAGTTGTTACAGTCACTCCTGTCTCTACTGTTCTTATAAAAAGTAACTATACGGGCATCACGCATATCCTGTGGCACTTCACCTTCTTTCCAACACAGGCACAACAATTCATGCAGGGGCTTTTTTAGAGCATTTGATCAATTCAGCTGTGATATCATCTACACCCGGAGCTTTTCCACATTTTAGGGAGCTAATTGCATTCTCAAGTTCCTCAAGTGTGGGTACATTGTCCAACTCCTGTAGTGCAGGGAAGGACTCCATGATGTTTAAAGCTGATTCTGTGATAGAATTTCTGACGGTGTACAACTCAGAAAAGTGCTCTACCCATCTTTCCATTTGCTTAACTCTGTCTGTAATGTACTCTCCAGTGCTGGACTTGAGGGGAGCTGTCTTGCTCTGCGTGGGTCCGCAGGCTTTCTTGATGCCTTCGTACATTCCTCTGATGTTTCCCGTGTCAGCAGCAACCTGTATTTCCTCACTGAGTTCAACCCAATATTCATTTGCACACTGCCTCGTGATTTGCTGAGCATTTCTTCTCGCAGCACATAGTTTCTGAAGAGCACTTTCATTTGGGGAGCATTTGTATTCAATGAGTGCACTGTGCTTGGCCTCAATGACGGGATTCATTTCACTGCACCTGGCTTCAAACCAGTCATTCGTTTTGCTGGTCCTCTTCCCAAAGACATCAAGAGCAAGTCGGTGGACACTCTCATGTATCTGTTTCCATTTTTCAGCAACTGATGTAGCAGGAGAAGACGCAATCAATGCATTCTTGAGAGATCTCAAAAATTGATTCACCTTGCTGAGATTCATGGTTTTGCTAGTGTCAATACGAGATCACCCTGTTGGTTTAAGGTGATGCAATGTTTTGGGCCAGAGCCACACTTTACAACAAACTAACGAGTGATTAGTGTCACAGTCATCACTGTGGTATGACAGTGTGTTAAGAATGTACTTGAGAGCAGACCGCCTAGTTATTATTAAGTCCAATTGGTGCCAATGTTGCGATCTGGGATGTCTCCATGATACTTTGTGCTGTGGCTTGGACTTATAAAATGAGTTGGATACACACAAATCGTGGTAAGCACAAAACTCCAACAGTCTTTGCCCATTATCATTAAACTTTCCAATCCCATGTGGCCCGAGGCAGGTTGGCCAGGACACATGGTCAGAGCCAACTCTTGCATTAAAATCACCCAGAAGAATGATGAATTCATATCTGGGGATCGCTCCTAGCACTGCTTTTAACTTATCTTACAACTCATCTTTGGTCTGTTGTGAAGCTGTTAATGTCGGAGCATATACGCTGATAAGGTTCACAGGGCCTTCGATTGTGTTCATAGGAAGTGTGAATAGTCTCTCAGTACTGTCGCCAATCAATTCAATCATTGTGAGGTAGGTGCTATTATTATCCCCATTTTATAGTTGAGGAAACTTAGGCAAAGAGATGTTAAAAAAGAGATGTTTGTCCAAGGTCACAAAGCTAGTAAGTCTTCTGAGGCCAGTTGTGAACTCAGGTCTTCCTGACTCTCGGCCCAATGCTCAGGGTTCCACCTACTTTGCCAATAGCTACCTCTGTGTGTGCGTGTATACATATATACAAATATCTGTGTGTATACATGAATGTGTGTATACATTTATAGTATAAATATAATGTCTTGCAATACATACGTATTTATACAATATAGTATCTATAAATTGTATATGAGATATATGCATGAGATATTATAGATGCACATTATACATGTATATATAGACTATTCCAATAGAATAAAAATATCTTGAGAGCAAGAATTGTTTTTATTTTTATCTGTGTCCTTATCACCTAGCACAGTGCCTGGCACATAGTAGGAGCTTAATAAATGCTTTGTGATTGCTTTCATTGAGGAATTGAACCATTTCTCAAAGTGGAATGTTTATGACCACATGCTTCTTGAGAATATTGTATAGACCAATCTCTGTATCAAATGGCAGGTTTCACTAGAAGATCCTTAATATAATCCATCAAAGATTTGCTGATTCTACATGGTTTTCTTTGTAATAGTTAAAAAACAACAACCCATATACCTGGGTCTGATAATGCTTTACTTATTTTATCCTTTCTATTACTCAGTCTATCTGACACATAGTCATCTTATGTAGCTGGTATGTGGAATCAACTAGGTGGTACAGCGCATAGAGCCTGGAATTAGGAGTATTTGAGATGTTTCCTAGCTATATGAACCTGGGCAAGTCACTCAGCCTCTGCCTCAGTTTGAACAACTTTAAAATGGGATTAATAATAGCATCTACGTTCAGGGCTGTTGTGAGGGTGAAATGAGATTATAATAATTAAGTGCTTAGGATATAGTAGTTGCTTTAAAATGTTTGTTTCTTTCCTTCCTAAAAACTCAAGCATCTTTCTACAATAAATCAGCTGACAGGTTTCTACAAAAACATACATTTCATGACAATCAAAGAGAAAAAAAGTGGAATATGTAGAAGCAAAAATGGTATTACTCAAGAAGAAGACAAAAGAGAAATGTGAAACGAATCTAACATGTCACAAAAATAAATACTGGAGCATCCTTGTTTGAAGATATTGTCATTCAGGAACACAAGTTGAAAATGACCAGAATAGGGGCAGCTAGGTGGCGCAGTGGCTAGAGCACCGGCCCTGGAGTCAGGAGTACCTGAGTTCAAATCCTGCCTCAGACACTTAATACTTACTAGCTGTGTGACCCTGAGCAAGTCACTTAACCCCAATTGCCTCACTAAAAAAAAAAAAAGAAAAAAAAGAGAAAATGACCAGTATTGCCCCATCATTAGTATTTATTTTTTCATCACCACATATTTTAGTGAAAAACCATTCCTATATGTATAGTTATAAGCTACACCAGTAGGACCATGGGGTTGTGTTTTCTTTTGATATATTTTAGATCATAATGTGAGGGATTTGGTTGGAATGGGCACTAGACCTCTAATTTTGTTCATTCAGTGAGCTTCCCTCAAGGAACTCCTGCTACCAATAGAGATTTGCAACTGCTTTGTTGCTTATATTCTTTTTTTTTTTTTTTTTTTTTTTTTTAGTGAGGCAATTGGGGTTAAGTGATTTGCCCAGGGTCACACAGCTAGTAAGTGTTAACTGTCTGAGGCCAGATTTGAACTCAGGTACTCCTGACTCCAGGGCTGGTGCTCTATCCACTGTTCCACCTAGTTGCCCCTGCTTATATTCTTAGAGTGGTCTTGGGAACTGAGATGTTAAGTGACTAGCCCTGGGTCACATAACTAATATGTGTCAAATGGGAACCTTCAACCCAGGTCTTCCCAACTCTGAGACCATATCTCTTTGCACTATGCCAAGATGCCTCTCTAATTTGAAAAAAAAATTCACTATTTACACATTTAGTGTTTCAATATATATTTTTAATATTGGGAAATCAGAGGAGTACTATTCCAATAATTTTTTACATGAAAATATTGATTTTAATATAAATATTTTGCAGTTTTAGATGACAGATAACTTCTTTAAAGCTTGATCAATATAATGAAGTAGTACAATGAAATGATTTGTATATCCACTTTGATATTCAGTATAAGAAATATTAGGGAACTGCTAGATTCCATTTTACAGATGAAGAGGAAAAAATTTGAGAAGAAAAAGTTTAGGAACATGTTTATGGTAGTCAATGAGTCAGCAATAGCCTATTGGTTTCACCTAGAAGAAAAAAAATTAAAATAAAGCAAATTTAAATTATCTTTTTAATTCTTTAAGGATCACAGTTCTTTTATAGTGAAATCCTGTTTCTAACCTAATTTCTCCTCCTATTACCCCATATACTTTAAGCTACAAGCTGAGCTGTGGCAGAGGAGAGCCAATTGTTAAATGATCAGAGTGATCATTTATATCTTAAAAACTGGCAAATGATATAAATAGGACTTTATTGTCTTGTTGATTGTCTAGACAATCAAGTTATAGAATAAATGTTAACAATTCAGATGAAAAATAAAAGTATATTGTGAGTACTATCCCCCTGTGCCCCTCCCCCACCAAAAATATAACAAAAGAAAAATCTGGTTGTTAAACATTTACTACCACATCATTGACTACAACCAAACTTAGGTACTTGCAACTACTGTATGATTGTGCTTGATACTTTCCCAATACTTTATCTTTGCTTTTCCCTCCTCTGGGAATTCTCTCCCATTATCCTGCCTTAAAAACAACTATCACAACTGTCACCTCCTCTGAAAAGCTTTCTTTTATCTGCCTCCCCTCCTACTGAAAAGCAGAATGAGCTTCCTTGGTAGGTAGCAAATTCTATTTTGAGACATCATAATATCATAGACTTAAACTGGAGGGGAGGAAGTTTAGAGGTAATTTAGACCCTCCCTATCACTTTAACAGATTATAAATCTGAGGTCCAGAATACATCAGCTTCCCAAGGTTGCACATGTAGCAAATAACAGAGCTGGAATTTAGACTCAGATTTATAGTATGATAGAATTCGATCTGGGGCAGCTAGGTGGCACAATGGATAAAGCACTGGATTTGGAATCAGGAAAACTCTTCACGAATTCAAATCCAGACTCAGACACTTACTAACTGTGTGATACTAGGCAAATCACTTAACCCTGCATGCCTTAGTTTTCCCATCTATAAAATGAGCTGGAGAAGGAAAAGGCAAACCACTTCAGTGTCTTTGCCAAGGAAACCCCAAAATGAGGTCACAGAGAATTGGACATGACCGAACAACAAGAATTTAGCTCTAGAAGGGACCTCAGAGGTCATCTAATCCAAACTTTTCATTTTATAGATGAGAAAACTGTGTCTTCGACAAGTTAAATGACATCCCCAAGGGCACACAGTTAATAGAGTCTAGATTTGAACTTAAGTCCTCTCATATCTAAATCAGGCCTCTTTCCACTCTACCACACAAACTCTTTCATCTTGTGAGCTCTTGTAATATTTTGCTTATATCTCTATTCTGGCACTTGTTCCATTCTACTTTGTGTTCTAGTTACTGGCATATATGTTTTAACTTTTGGACATAGACAGTATATTCCTTGAGGACAGAGCCATTGTCTTACTTATCTTCATATCTTGCACATAATGTCAAGAAGTGTTTGAATGAATGCTGCAGTTTCAATGGTAGGAGTAAAGAGAAATTCCTCTCTGACTGTAGACTACTATAAGATTTGGAAATAGGTTCTAATTTTAATATAAAGTTAAAGAAAGAGGTTTCGGTTCTCTCAGTTGCCATATTAAGGAGCTGGTCTCCAAAACCACCTGATTCTCAAGAAAACTTTTCTACATATTTCACAGGCTGAACTCATGAAACATTCATTTTACTTAGTTCCTGAAGAATAGACTAGTTCTACAAACATTTCAGCTGAAGTGCTTTTAGGTGTTAAGTGCTTTGTTGATTTTAGGAATGAGCCTTGGTTAGGAAAGCAGCCTGAGGCTGAAAATGCTGTCTCCTTTACCCATGAGATTTCCAACTGAAAAGTTTTACTCCTTTCAACACAGGTTCTTGAAGCCCTTTAAAATCTTTTTTGATAGAAGATCTTATTAAGTGATTAGGGAGTGAAAAAGTGAAGGAAGAAATAATTCATGACATTTCCATAACTAAAATTAAAAATGGTCTTATTTCATCTGAAATCTGTGGTCTAGACTTAAGTGATTTTGTTTATGAGCAAGTTTGAATAGATTGGAGTCCTTTCATATTGACAGGGACCTTCCATTTATTTATTATTTATTTGTTTGTTTATGTGTTTATTTATTTTTATCTATCTGTCTGTTTATTTTTTACTTTACTAATTCCATTTCTCATCTAGATTTCTTAAAGTGTTCTTAGTAGGAAAAAACTTGGGAAAAGCCTAGGATGATTTTATAGAAAATAGGTTCATACTTATTAATGATCTAGAAAATTTTCAGGAAGATCAATTATTTGATTATTGGATTGTCTTAGTGATAGGTTTGAAGGCCTTCTCTTCAAAACAGAGTAAACACTTTTCTATGTTGTTTTTTTTCTTAAATTTGTGATGTCATCACTGTCTTATATACACACAATACACATGTGTCTATATGTCTTGTGTGCATGTGTGTATGTAAAGGAGATGGAATATTGGGGGGAATCCCATATTTAGTTGATGAGTCCCACAGATTTGACAATATTACAAATGTGGGTTTGCTTAATTTTTCTCAATCCCACCCTTAAAATAAGGGATAATCAATCCCATAAACCTTAGCCTAAATGTAGAAAAGTTTGTCACCTTGTCATAATCAATGATAATTTCACCTCATAATGTAATGTCCAAGTTCATTAGAACAAAACCCTTAGGCTGAGGGTCATCTATAAAATTTTAAATTGTCAAACCCTATTTTTTCCATAAATTGAAGCAAGAATGGCATTCCAGCAAAATTCTAAGTATTTAGCAGTGGCACAAAAGGGAGCTCTACAGGCATCTCAGAGTAGGAGATGCTTGTTGAGGGAAGTCCCAAGGAATATAATTTGCTGTTATATTGTTGTTACCAAAACATTTCCAATAAGCTGATTTTTGACTAAACTACAAAAAGTCGAGGCTTTAACTAGAGATAGATATAAATATAAAATTTGTTAGAGAGACTGACCTCTGGCTAAATGTTAGGGATTTTCTAATTGGGGGCTCAAAGTTATTGCAACAAAATTCTTACTTTTTGTCTAAAATAAACTCCCCAAAGCCGAACAAGGAGAAACCACATGAATTTAGGATGCATATTATTTCCCTGCCATGCTTATAACAATAAGTTAATTTTTAAACAAGTTGTCACAATAGTATATGGACCTTTGGAGGCTACGAAGGGATATAACTCCTTTGATGTCTTGTTAGGGCACAGTGAACTCAAAATGATTAGTGGAGACATAGAGGACAGATAGTGCCTGTCCACAATATACAAAAATGAACCCTGGATCAGATTAGAATTTTTTCTCATATTTAAGGTCTCTTCAGCTCTCTTTTCTTATTTACCTTTTCTCCCTCTGTCTCCATATAATAGTGGGTGGAGTGGGGGAAGATAAGGGAAGTTACTTGTGGCTAAAACACTTGGCAAACTGTATTTGCTTGTTACCCAGGTGATCTAGGTAAAAGTGTGGTGGTAGGATTTCTTGGATGATTCCTTTTCTGAACATAAGCTAGATATAAGAGAACCAATAGTGTACTTCTCTAATTCAAGACATGAGGTGAGGAATTATAGGGCTCCTATTTCCAAACTGCTATTTAGAAGAGGGAAAATTTAGAATTCTTTGGAAAGTGAGCCTTCTGGATAAAAGATAAAAGATAAAGACTTCCTTTAGGGAAATACTGTCTCTATTCAAAATTTATTCAAAGTTCCTAAGTTTGATAATCAAGAATTAGATATTCTTGAGAGTCAAAAGGGAATTTATTGATATGTGCTTCATGTAGGGAAAACATATTCCACATAGTTCCTTCCCTGCATCCTATTTGAAGACCAAAGCTATATGCTTCTTAACTAAAAGAACTGCTCTAGTTCTTGTACATCATACTGCTTGGAGAGTAATCTCTTATTGGATAGGAGTGATCTGATGGAAAGAAGATAGCTGGGTTAGCAACATTCAGAGTGAATCAATCTTCCAGTTGAAATCTGGGTGGTACTTTCAGTTTGGAGAAAGATTATATAGGACTAAGGTGGGGGGGAGGGGAGGATGGACTGGAATGTCAAAGGATTTCTTGATACTAATTCCAAGTACAATTCTATGTACAAGTACAGTTCTTCAATTTATGGGCTATTTGAGTGCTTTCAGTAGTTTTGCATCTGGTTATGGGCTCCTGTGACTTATGGCTTCTGTATTTTCTTTTGGGCATAATAAAAGCTGTCCTGTATTCAATATACACTTGGTACCTTTAGTGTTTAGATGCAAGGTGGAGGACCCTATTTCCCATATTTGTCAAATGTCCTGAGAAAATAAAAGATTTTCCATGAGGAGTCTCTAAGTGGGTACAATTAGCTAAGGAAAGATAATGACTTCTTTTAAAGTCAATCCTGATGACTAGACCTGATTTACTTAATTCCAAAGTCTTGGTAGGGACTCACTCTGGAAACATTATATCTATGTACAAATATCATTTCTAAGCCATAAAAAATGAGTGGTTAGGGGCAGCTAGGTGGCGCAGTGGATAAAGCACCGGCCCTGGATTCAGGAGTACCTGAGTTCAAATCCGGCCTCAGGCACTTAACACTTACTAGCTGTGTGACCCTGGGAAAGTCACTTAACCCCAATTGCCTCACTAAAAAAAAAAAAAAAAAAAGAGTGGTTAGATTTTCTAAAAAAAAAATCTTAAAGTGAAAGCTTTTCCCTTACTATGGCTGAACTGTGTAAAAATAAATATAACTGGTCAACTCAGTTTTTATGCTCTGTGAAACATTAATTCCAATAGAGTTTGTAAATGCTCAAGGGATACTACAAGTATGAATTAAAATGTGCTAAAGCTTATTGGTCAGGCCCACTGAAATTCCCATAACCAGAAACTGAACCTACAGGAAGGAAGTTTTACTTTCACCATGTCTGCATAACTCCAATTAATATTAACAAGAGTTATATCTAGTATCCAGAGGAACAGACATCTTAGCACTTGCTTTCCATTCTTTCTCTAATAAGTTGCTACTGACCACAACACTCATTAGTGACCCAATAAAAGGGAGTTACTGGTAAATAATAATAATACTTTGTAGTTATATGGTGGCTTTGATCAGAGTAGCTCAAAGCCTCAGTGACTCATTAATCTTTGAAGGACCTCAATGAAATTCCAAATATGGCAAGAATTACTACTTCCATTTTAAGCAGAGAAACTGAGGCATTTTGAGTGATTTAGAGACTTCCTCTAGAACTGGTGAACAAATCAGATTTGTCATCTACAAATAAATGAAATCTCATGGTTCTTGTAAGTGGGGTAACAAGGGTTTGTCTTTAGCTTGTTTGAAAGATCATTAAATCTCTGGACAAGAGGATATTATTTCTATAACTTGGTTGCTACCCTCATTGTTGTCTTTGTCATTGTTGTCTTTCTCACTCCTTATTTAGAAAACACTTAAAGGATTAAAATATATATTATAAATATTATCTTTATGAATTTTAACTTATTTATATCCTAACAATAACCCTAAAGGTGTTGTTATTCTCATCTTGTAAATGAGGAAGCTGAGTCTGGGAGATGTAATGCCTCATCATGCACATAATAAATTCCTAAGGTTAGATTTGAATTCAGATCATCCTGATTCCAAGTTCAGTGCTACATGAATTTCATCATTTAGCTCCTCCTTCATACTTTTTTGAGTGATATTATCTCACTTCTAGATTTAGCAGAGAAGATATTCAAGAGAAATGAATAGGCATTTTAATGAAGGATGGACATCCATTGCAATGTGTATCAACATAACTACAATGCTTATTTCATTGTATTTTATTAAATACATCTTATTATTTCTAAGTTATTCTATATTATGTTATTTTATATATTTTTAAATAGATAGATCATTTCCTTTTAACTAATTCAAAATATTTCCATCATAAAACTATAGGCAAATAACTAGACCTAGACCTTGGGGACTTAGCTTACTAGCACTAAAGAATAAATTTCTTTTTCAAATATTTATGTTGGTTCATTTACATTCAGTATGTCTGGATGGGATCCTACAATTTATAGTCATTATTCCCTCTTGTATTTCATTGCATCACTCATTTTGAAGTCTATATTACCTTCATAGTTAGGAAATAACACACTGCTTGATACCTGTCAGCTAATTTCATTTTACTCCTCTGCCTAGCTACTGTCTGCCTAGACTTTGTATCTATCTATCATCTATCCATTCATTCATTCATTCATTCATTCATTCATTCATTCATTCATTCATTCATTCATTCATTTATTTATTTGGGGCAATGAGGGTTAAGTGACTTGCCCAGGGTCACAGAGCTAGTAAGTGTCAAGTGTCTGAGTCTGGATTTGAACTCAGGTCCTCCTGAATCCAGGGCTGGTGCTTTATCCCCACTGCCTAGACTTTTTTTCATTATTTTCTTTTTCTTTTTTTTTTCCCGGGGTCGGTGGGAATTGGAGCTCTGATTTCATTGCTACAAGGTACTGCTCTTAATAAGGAAAACTCCTTCTGTCAATGGATATTGATAACTCCTCTGCACTTATAGTTCTGGAAAGTTGTCTGTGAACACAAAACAAGTTTGTCAGAGGCAGAATCAGGTATGCCATCTTTACATCAAATCCTTTGGTTCCCATGAATCCAGATCTCCCATACTCCAAGGCCAACTCTCTATCCAAAGCAATTAGGTAGCATAGTAAATAGAAGGCTGAATCTGAGAAGACCTGAATTCAAAATGTGCCTTAGATACTCACTAGCTTTGTTACCTTGGACTTAACCTTAGTCTGCCTCATTTTCTTCATCTGTCTGTGGGCATAATAATGGCACCTATATTCAAGTGTTGTGAGGATAAACAAGATAATGTTTGTATGGTGCTTTGCAAACCTTAAAGTAGTATATAAATACTAGTTCTACTACTACCACTACCACTACTACTACTACTACTGGTTCTTAATTTTTTTAGTGACACAATAAACTCCTTTGGCTGCTTGGTGAGAACTAGGGTCTTCTTCTAAGAATAATGTTAATAAGAAACTGAAAGAAATGCTAAATTTCAGTTAGAGGTTAGTGAAAATAAAGATGCATTTTTTCCCCGTCTAAATTCATTGGCTCCCTGAAACCTATCCAAGGATGTCTTGTGGATCTATGAATCTCAATTAAGAACCCTGGTTCAATCAGTCTATCTCTGCTAATATTGGGGGGTTATCAAAAGAATGAAGAAATGACCCATCTTCTCCCTCTCAAGTATAGAAGAGAGTCAGAAGGTATAGAAGAGAGTCAGAAGGTATTTTCAATTTGTCTAACAAAGTGCAAATTAAAACAATTTTAAAGAAGTCCCAGCTTCCCAATCTCCCTTGTTCTAATAATAGTGACTGACTATAGATTCTAGATGGCCAGTTCTGGCTTCTTTCCTCATTGTTTACCTGTATTGTAGAAGTGTACACTTTAATTAAACTTTTCCTCATTGATTGCCTCAAACAAAACCACAGTATCTCCTTCATTGTGATATATTACAAATGTTACTCTACCTTCTCTCTCTAACACTATATAAAGATCCACATTTGTTAGTGAAGCATAAAATTTGGAATTCTTATCCCTTTTTTCTAGAGCTATTAATATTTCTAGAGTAAATAAAAAAACTTAGGACATTTAATAAGATATGTTGGGGGTAAAGCACGAAATGCTTATCTCCTTTTAAAAAAAAGTAATTTCCTATTTCAGGTTTAAAAAACCAACAGATGTATTTTAGCTAGGATAATTTGTAATTAACTAATTTAATCTATGCATAATTACATAAGTGATCTTGAAACAAGCTTCAATCAATTTTGCCTTTGGATGCAATATAATATTTTCAAATGTGAACCAACTGAGTAATTAAGCCCCAGGCTGAGCAAATGAGTTTAACAGTCATCTTTTTACACAATTCCTTTGGTCAACAGAATGAAAATAGAAATTTGGCAGCCCAAGGGTTAAAGCTCTACACATAATACTATGTGCAGAATTCTCATATTAATGTACAGAGTTAGTTTTACAAGCAAAGTTCAAAAGGAGACGAGAATGGGATGCTTTCCTGTTGGGCTGCCAGAAGCCTTCTGACAAGAATCATCTGATTTCCAGTGGGGCTTTGCTGTCAGCATTTGCATTAAGAGACCTTTTATTTTTTAATGGCGAGCCCTCTAGTTCAATCTGTTTCAATTCCATATTCATGTCTGCATAAGGTTATTAAAATGATTTTTACCATTTTTAGGGGAATGGATGTAAAGTTCATTTTATGAAATGCAATATGAGATCGAATAGTATCATGCAAAGAGCATTAGAGAAATGCAGTGTGCTGAAGTGGAGAAAGAGCTAGCCTTAAAGACAGGAATCTTAAACTGCATGTTCTGTCTCTGACACATACTGCCTGTTATGACCCTGCTCCAGTAATTTAACCTGGCATTGACTCAGCTTTCTAAAATTTAAATTGCAGAGGAGGTGGGGGAACTGTATTTCGGGGTGGGGGGGGAGTCTCTTTATTGGCAAATCCTGATATCAATTAAATTAGGATTTATACCAAAAACCAGACAAGCAACAACAACAACAACAACAACAACAACAACAACAACAGAGAGATAGACAACACAAAACCAAACCAAACCAAAAGAACATTGTACTAGAAACTAAAAAATCTGAACTCTGGGCCTACCTTTCCCTTGGCTAGTTGGACAGGCTCCCATAAGCCGTTAACATTTCTGGATAGTTTTCTCATCTGTAAAATGAGGGAGGTTGCCTCCTTAAAGCAAAGGAACTATTATTATACTCCTTGATTGAGGAGCTAGAATCAATTAAAAAAAGACACATTTACTTCAAATTTACAACATTGCCAAATTGGTTTTCTTTGAGTGCTATTTAATCTACTTTAATTTCTGGAAAATTTCTACCATGGTGAGACAAGTACTGGGTCACTTAAAAAAAATCTGATTTTAGATATCAGATTCAGAAGGGATCTTAAAGTTCATTTAGTCCAGTCTTTCTTTTTAAAGAGAAGGAAATCAATTCCAGAAAAAGACATCTTGCTTAAGTCATATTATTATTTAGGAGAGTCTGAATCAGAAGATTGTATATTTACATTGTATTTTTGTTCAAATTGTGGGGAGAGGGGGAAGAGAGAGACAGCATGGTGTGATAAATAGAGAACCATCAGAAAGTCCTGTGAAAGTCAAGAATCAAGAAGGTCAAGGTTAAAGTCCAGCCCTTGACAAATGTCAGTTTTGTGACACTGGGAACCAGATAACTTTCTTAGACTATATACTGCCAAAAGGTTGTAGAGCTTCATTAGTAGAGGAAATTTCCTCATAGAGAGTTCGCCATACCAATCAAATTATAAATCCAGTGTTTAAAAAATGTGATGAAAATGATCATTTTTCAGAAAGCAGTAGGTCGTGTATAAACCAGGAGGAGGTTTGAAGATGCCAGATCTAGCTATAGAAATACTATTCCTGTGTAGATGAGGGATTAATTAAGGTGTGAGAGAAGTTAATTGAATTAATAATTTGGTTGCTAAGGTAACTTTTGCTTGATTAAAAGGACATCTTCTAGTGGTTTTATCATAATTTAGGCACAGAGAAAGTAAGACACAATGATCTTTCCTTCTGACCAGGAAAATAAAAGAATGCAGTATAAATAAAAGGTGACTAGAGATAATACTTACTGTTAATGATGTGTTTTATTGACAGGTAAATGATAGATGAGTTGAAGAAAAATTTAAGCTTCTTTTGGAAAGGGCTGTAATGGGAATTCAATAAATGTAAGTGCATCATAGGATAGCTAGGTGGCACAGTGGATAGAGCAGAGTCCCTGGAGTCAGGAGGATTGGGGTTCAAATCTAGCCATAGCCACTTACTAGCTGTGTGACTCTGGGTAAGTCACTTAACTATGTTGGCCTCAGTTTCCTCATTTGTAAAACAAGCTGGAGAAGGAAACGACACACTATTCCAGTATCTTTACTGAGGAAATCTCAAATGGGATCACAAAGAATGAACATGACGGAATAACAAAAGAGCATCATATATGCAGACCTGTCCCTGGGCAAAATTGTGATGTAATTGACATTTGTCTTGAATTCCTTCTATCTTCTGTTTATCTTTTTCTCATCTTTCCCCATTAGACAGTGTCATTAAGCCTTGTTGTCCACTACTTGCCACCCTCTGTCCTTATGCCTCCTTTCCCATTTTAGTTCTCTACCCATACTTCAAAATGACTTTCTCTTTTCTTTCCCTGCAACCCCAATTCCCCCTCCTTTAGAGCAGTTGTTTAAATTAATTAACACAGATATGAATGACTCCTAGTTTAACCCTTCTAGGGTATTTATTTCATTTATTTATTTATTTCATTTTTTATTCTGCTCTGTTTTTAAAAATTTATTTGTTTAGAATTTTTCCCCACCGTATAAGGAAAAATAAATGACATATAAAAACAAATGGTAACACTGATTTTTAAAACTTTTGTTCCAAATTTTCTTCCTTCCTCCCTATCCCCCCACAACCCCTTTAAGTACTCAAGCAATTCACTAAAAGTTATACAATGTGCAAAACATAGCAGACAAAAAAAACTTTAGAAAAAGGAACTAACAACAACAACAAAATATACTTCCATCTGAATTCAGATACCATCAGTTCGTTCTCTGTAGATGGACTGCTTTTTTTTTAAGTGGGGCAATTGGGGTTAAGTGACTTGACTAGGGTCACAGAGCTAGTAAGTGTTAAGTGTCTGAGGTCGGATTTGAACTCAGGTACTCCTGACTCCAGGGCCGGTGCTCTATCCACTGCGCCACCTAGCTGCCCTGCTTTAATTTTATTTTAAAGATGTTATCATGGAGCAGCTACATGATACAGTGGACAAAGCATCCACCCTGGACCCAGGAGGACCCAAGCTAAAATCTGGCCTCAGACACAAGACATTCACCAGCTCTGAGACCCTGGGCATGCCCAACACTAAATGCCCCACAGAATAAAATACAAACAAAAATAATTGCTTTACATATTTCCTCCCTTCATTTTCAATTCATACCAATGCCCTCTGTCTAAAAAAGTTCTTATGAGTTAGAAGTATCATCTTCTCATGTAGGAATGTAAACAGTTAAAATTTTTAATGTCCCTCATGATTTATTTTTCCTGTTACCTTTTTATGCTTCTCTATGGGCTTGTGTTTGAAAGTCAAATTTTCTATTCAGTTCAGTTCTTTTCATCACAAATGCCTGAAAGTCCTCTTTTTCATTGAAGTCCCATTTTCCCCCCTGAAAGATTATATTCAGTTTTGCTGGGTACGTGATCCTTGGTTGTAATCCCAATTCCTTTGCCCTCTGGAATATCATGTTCCATGCCCTCTGATCCTTTAATATAGAAGCTGCTAGATCTGGTGTTTTCCTGTCTGTAGCTTCGCATCACTTGAATTGTTTCCTTCTGGCTGCTTGCAATATTTTCTCCTTGGCCTGGGAACTTTGGAATTTGGCCATAATGTTCCTAGAGTTTTCATTTTGGGATTTCTTTCAGGAGGTGATTGGTGGATTCTTTCAATTTCTATTTTACCTTCTGCTTCTAGAATATCAGGGCAATTTTCCCTAACAATCTCTTGGAAGATCATGTCTAAGCTCTTTCCTTGATCATGGTATTCAGGGAGTCCAGTGATTTTCAAATTATCCCAACTGGATCTATTTTCCATATCAGCTGTTTTTCCAAGGAGATATTTCATATTGTCTTCTATGTTTTCATTCATTTGGATTAGCTTTAATATTTCTTTGTTCCTCATAGTCATTAGCTTCCATTTTTTCAATCCTAATTCTTAAACAATTATTATCTTCAGAGGGCTTTTCCACTTGGTTTTTCAAACTGTCGACTTTTTTTTTCATGACTTTCCTACATCACTGTCATTTCTCTTTCCATTTTTTCCTCTACCTCTCTTACTTTATCTTTAAATTCCTTTATGAGTGCTGCTATGTCCCGAGACTGATTATATTTTTTCTTGGAAACTTTGGATATAGAAGCTTTGACTTTATCTTCTTCTGAGGGGTGTATTTTGATCTTCCTTGTCACCAAAGAAACTTTCCATGGTTCACACTTTTTTTCTGTCTGTTCATTTTGCTAGCCTGTTTCTTGACTTTTAACTTCTTAAAGTGGGGCACTGCTTCCAGGATGCACTGTCCCAAGCTTTAGGGAATCCCAGGTTGTATGATTTAAGGAGAGGAAGTTTCTACACTCACTTGGCCTGTGCTCTGGTCTGTAAATAACCCCTGGCCCACTTGCTCTTTAACCCAGAAACAAAATTCTGTTTCACTGTGGTTGCAAGCTCTGGGCGAGCCTGTGCCCTACCTCGACCTGGGCCATTGTCACTCAAGACTATTTCCTGGCATTCAGCATGGGCAAAAAAAATCAAGTTCCATCTCAGTGCCCTGTCATCTTCCCCTGGCCAACTGTTAGAGCCTCTCACCAGATCATGAGCTGAAATCCAGAAAAAGCTACCTCTTCAGCCAATTCAGAGGCTCCAGAGATCTCTTTCTCTGGTGTGGCCTGCCTGGGGCTGCATCTGTGTTGACAAGGCCGTGGGTTTGAGCTCCATTCCCACCCTGGTACAACAAACTTTTCCTGCAGACCTTAGAAGCTGTCTTTGGCTGAAAAATTATGTCATCTCAACCTTATGTGGGTTCTGCTGCTCTAGGAATTGTCTTATGGCATTATTTGGAGGTTTTTTGGAGTGATTACGTGGGGAGCTCCAAGAGATTACTCTCTAGAGTATTTTAAAAAGAGGCTTCTTGCTAACCTATGTAAGCATCTGGTGGAAATTTAGGTAGCAAGACAAAATAAATAGGGTCTATTATTTTGGGGCAGAGGTTTTTACAATCACCTTAACTTAAAAATAGAAAGTATAAATTTTAACAATGAATTTGACTATAGCATACCATCAAATAATATAGCAATTAGCAGTGTCTATAAGTTTCAAAATTAAGTGTAATGTCATGAAATAAAAATATAAATTGTCAAATGAGATGGATGAAACAGATTTTATTATTTTAAACTTTGGTGTGCCTGGTG
This sequence comes from Dromiciops gliroides, assembly GCF_019393635.1. Lineage (NCBI taxonomy): Eukaryota > Metazoa > Chordata > Mammalia > Microbiotheria > Microbiotheriidae > Dromiciops > Dromiciops gliroides. The sequence goes on along the minus strand of NC_057861.1, from coordinate 171,259,648 downwards.
TTCAAGGGGACTGGGGGAATCCGGATATGGCAAAATTGATTATTCATGGCAAGTTACCATTTTGATATTGCAATTTCATCATTCTATGATTCTAGGTCAAATAAGACTAATATATGGGTAGCTTTAGCCAAAGTATTTTTTGTACAATGAATTTTGCATGCTTATTTTGGTTCAATGTCTCAGTTGTAGAGTATTCCAATGCATATGACCATGTATATGAATTAAAAGCAGATGTGAAGGCTGCTAGAAATAACTTAATTAGAAGAATAGTGCTGGAAGCTGTCAGCTGGCAACTCATCTTTACATTCAGTGGAAGGGAATAGTATTTGTGTAAAGAACAACTTGGTCATAAGGGCATTAAAAGTATTTCATCTGATTTTGTCAAAATGATCATAAACATTAAGGAATTTGTTGGAAGAAGAGGACTATAGAACAAACAAAAAATGGCTATTAGATATCCATTTTTTACATAGGCATAGGCAAAGGCATGAGCATAGGCATGCCTAGACTGTGTGCTGGCATACAGTGTAGCAAAGATCACTCTTGGTCCTATTATTCTCCTCACATGCCTTTGGATGTGCCATTGCACTATCTACACATACCTACTATGTTGTTGCATCCTGGTTGGAGAGATTGATAACTTGGACATGTTATTCTGTAGATGATCATAGCTGATCCTTTATTACAGTTATTTCAAGAGAAACAATCCCTTGTACAAAAATATGGGATGGTATATGCTTTTTGGAGTCTACCTATTTACATCTCAATTTTTTTGGATTGATTGATTTTTTTTTAGGGGGGGTGAGGCAATTGGGATTAAGTGACTTGTCCAGGGTCACACAGCTAGTGTCAAGTGTCTCAGGCCAGATTTGACCTCAGGTCCTCCTGAATCCAGGGCCGGTGCTCTATCCACTGTGCCACTTAGCTTCCCCCATCTCAATTTAATAAAAATCAATTTTAAACCTCTGTGAGATTACTAAGGGGCTAAGTAAATACAAGAGCATATTACTTAAAGTATAGGAAACACAAATAAATACATGCATATGACATTATACACACACACATAAATAAACATCATATAGAAAAGATTTGAATAATTCCTTCTGTCAGGACATGTTTTTGGAAAAATTGTTTATTATAAATTATGTCTGAGTTTTCCCTCTGGGGTAAATTGGATTTTCAGTGAGGACTAGCACCTCTGCTGTGAGGGCTTGTTGAGCCCTTTTCAAGGCTGCTTATCTGCCTTTCACCCAACTTTCACCTGTGGCTCTAAAAGGCTGTAGCATGCCCAGTTGACACACCCCAGTAAAACTGTGTCTGCAGACAGGCTAAACCAGTTTGAGGGTAATCAACAGGCCTCCAACCTGTCAGTGAATTAGTGGGATTTCTACCCCAAACTTGTAAAGACTTTCCCATGAGAATGGGCCTATGAGGTACAAATTATTCTAATGCCCATGAAAGTGACTGAAGTAGTTGCTGTGGAGTGCTTAGAGCTTAGTCAAACATGGAAGATGCCATGGTTATGTATTGTGATCCGGGATCATCTCCAGTTATCCTGACTTTTGTCTTGCCACTGGACTTTAATGACTCTCAAAGAGAGAGACTGATGACTTTGTGCAACTTTATCTCACTTAAATCCAATTCATATGCAACCCAAGATATCACTCCATGATGTCATTGGTCCTCTTTGAAATGAAGGACCAACAAGTTATCCCTCTAATTTTGAAAGCAAAGGAGAAGATGCCTAATATCATTCTAGTGGTTTCTTGAGAACAAATAGTGTTATTATGGGAACATTACGTATAGAGAGTAGGTGATTGCTTAGGTACCTACTACACTCAGGCAACTGATGTAATAGCTACAGATATTTCAGGAAGTTTTCCTAAATGCAAAAGCACCTTCCCTATGCCTCAGTCCTGGTTTCTCTTGGTTGAATCTTCGTGTTTAAATTGTAAAATAATTAATAATAATAATAAAAATTTCATAAATTTATTACAAATTATCTTATTATAATCTCACCTGGAATTCTAGGAAAATAGCTAAATGTATTTCTTATCTAATCTCCCATAAAGGTTTTTATCTCCTTCACAAAAGAAAAACACATTTATTTTATGGTCTAGAAGTACATGAAATCAAAAGGCAATAGAATAAATGTTGAGGTTCTTTAGTTGCTGGCTCACTGTTCTTCTAATGAGGTCTGAACTCTCAATTCATTTTACAACTTCACTTTTCTTGACTTCGAAGTACAGCCTTCCTCCCCACCCCCTAAACCCTGTCACCCAATGTCACAGTCATTGACTGATGGAATATATTATTCCATCCCATGCTGAGTAGTTTTCCAAGTAGTTTGTGAGATGATTCAGGGTCAGAAATCATCTTGTTCTTCTCCTTGGTTTAACTATTTTCTCTTTCCCTAGAATCTTAATTCAAAAGGTACTTTTCTACACCCAAGTGACTGATGCAGTAGCTACAGATGTTTCAGTAAGTTTTCCTATGTTTAGAAGCTCCAGTCCTTGCCTCAGTTTAGCTCCCTTACTCACCCCCTGATTCTATTTCCTCCTTTTTTCCCGTTTGGTCTCCTGAGCTAACTTTGTCATCATCATGCAGTCAATCTCTATATCTTCTAAGCACTACCTGCTAGAGACAATGGCACATACACAAAAAACAGAGAAATGTGAAATGGTATTATGAGAGAAACCAACCACACAGATTTGGATTAGAAAGCAATGTCCTTTACTTTTCATGGCAATAATCCAAGGTCTTTTATTTATCATAACTGGGAAGTTGTATTTTGTAATTCCTTGGAGTGTAAAAATAATTCTCCTCACTCTGCACACTTTGCTGTTTGATACGGAAATTTAGCTTGAACACTTGTGCTTGGTGAGTTTAATTCAAGAGTTTTTATTGTTAGTATCCTGTGGATTCTATCATGCTGGATTTTGACCTCTGTTTCCATTACTTCTAGGAAATTTTCTCATATTTTTCCAAAGTATATTTTTTAGATTTTTAAAATTTCATCATGTGTTTATTATAATTATTCATTTATTTTTATAATTCTTTTTAAAAAAATTTTTTTTAAGTTAGGCAATTGGGGTTAAGTGACTTGCCCAGGGTCACACAGCTAGTAAGTGTTAAGTGTCTGAGGCCGGATTTGAACTCAGGTACTCCTGACTCCAGGGCTGGTGCTCTATCCACTGTGCCACCTAGCTGCCCCTATTTTTATAATTCTTAAGTTATCTCTTTATATTCTGTTTCAAACTTAGTTTCCTTGCCTTTTGTAGAGTGCATGTTCTTCCCATATTGTTATTATTTTATTTTGTTCAGTTAATTTTTTTAACTCTTTATCTTTTGTCTAAAATTTCCATTCATTTAAAAAAAATAGAATTTTATAATTATAAAATCTAATTTTAAATATATACTTATAATTTAATAACTTGTATTTATAATTAAAGTATAATTTCATACTTTGGGAGGTTTTCTTCACTATTTGTTCTAAATTCTCTACTTTCATTTATCAGTGTCTTCATTAATAGCTCTAATTCATACTATTATTTCTTTAATTGATTATTTTAATTCATTTATTTCTATTTTCAATAATTTTGAATTTTTTTTTTCAGAATTTTCAATGACATTTCTCAGGGTTTCTTTCCTTCAGGAAATTCCAACATATAAAATATTGATTTTTTTTATAAGAAATTTTCTAATTTGTTTATCTCTTTGCTTTTTTATTACTCTCTTTGTTGATTTATCTGTTTCCCTTCCCATAATCAATTTTTCCTTTTCTCTTCTTTCTTGTTTATTAAGCTTCATTTACTCTAATTCTTACAATGCTTGCTTCTTTAAGGTAATGAATGGGAGTTGGATTTAACCTCTCACTCAGTCATATTTCTCTTCTTAGATTTTTATTATCTTTGTGTTTAAGCTTTATTTTTTTATCCCTTTGTGGATTAAGCCCCATCTTTGATTCATCCTGGCTGTCAGAGGAGCCTTCTCTTCTTTTTTAGGTAGCGTCATAATGTTCCTTCCACTGATTAGCCACTTCTCCATTCTTGGTCATGTGATATATCCCTACCAACAATCCATGAGAAGTTAAGAACATATCTGTCTAAAGCACCAATATTGTGGAGAAACTGAAACTCTGAGAGTCTATGTCAGAACGATTGTCATTCCATACTAGGAACTTAGTAAAGAAATTGGGATCTGACCTAGCATGAAGAAAAGTTATAGGTCACCCTATGAAAAGCATAGTGATCCTTTGATCCTTCTGAAGGTCTTACCTTGTCATAAATCACATCACCTCTCTTAGCATTTTTGTCATTGTCTTCATTTTCTTTGATATATTTTGCGGGGTCAGAGTGGTAGGCTGATCTCTATCAGTTGCTGAATATATTCTAACCTGCATTGGTAGAAGGAATTTTCCTCTGGGACTTCTGTATAACACCCAAATCACATGTCCAGGTTGTATCTCTTTCCATGTCTCCTGTTGCTTTGACATAGTGATTGGGTTATTGAAGGGTGAGAACATTTTCTCATTCATTTTTTTTTGAAGTCCTGCATATTTATACTAATTTTTTTAATGTCATAGATCCATTTAGCAGTCTGGTTGAAGCCTATGGACCCTTTTGAGAATATTTTTGAATAATTTCACTCTTTAGACAAATGGATTTCTTTTTTTTCCCCCTTCTTCCCCTCTCAACTTCTTAGTAACATGTTATCCTGATAACATTCATTATTTTATTCATTCCTTTGTTCTTAATTCAACAACTATTTATTAAGCAACTATTGAGAGGGAAATATATTAGACCTTGGAGGAGAAATAACATTTAGATGTTACCTACCCTTCAGCATATATTATACCTACCAAAATTATTGTAATATAACATAAACTATGACAAAAACCTATAAGACATAGTAATGAAGTGGTGAGAGTCAATAGTAGAAGTACATTAATGACTTGAGGAATTAAGGAAGTCTTTTTATTCCATATGAATATTTTATAATTTTCCAATTACATTTAGAGATAATTTTTAACATTTGTTTTTATAAATTTCTAATTTCAAAATTTTCTCCCTGCATCTCCTCCCTCCCCCCCCTCCCCAAGACAGCAAGTAATCTGATATAGGGTATCTATGTACAATCCCATTTATCATATTTCTGCATTAGTCATGTTATGAGAGAAGAATCAGAGCAAAAAGGAAAAACCTCAAAAAAAGAAAAACAAAAACAATAGAAATAGTATGGTTCGATCTGCACCCAGATTCCACAGTTTTGTTTTGTTTTTTTTCTGGATTTGGAGAGCATTTTCCATCATGAGTCCTTTGGAACTATCTTGGACCATTGTACTGCTGAGGAGAATCAAGTCTAACACAGTTGATTAACACACAATGTTGTTCATATTGTATACAATGTTCTCCTGGTTCTGTTCATCTCACTCATCATCAGTTCATGCAGGTCTTTCCAGGTTTCTCAGAAATCTGCCTGCTCATCATTTCTTACAGCACAATAGTATGCCATTACTTTCATATATCACAGTTTGTTCACCCATTCACCAAATGATAGGCAACCCTTCAATTTCCAATTCCTTGCCACCACAAAAAGAGCAGCTGTAAATTTGTACATGTGGGTCCTTTTCCCTTTTTTATGATCTCTTTGGGAAAAAGACCTAATAGTTTTATTGCTGGGTCAAAGGGTAGGCAAAGCTTTATAGCCCTTTGGGCATAGTTCCAAACTGCTCTCCAGAATGGTTGGATCAGTTCACAGCTCCACCAATAATGCATTAGTGTTCTAATTTTTCCACAGCTTCTCCAACATTTATTATTTTCCTTTTTTTGTCATATTAGCCAATCTTATAGATGTCAGGTGGAACCTCAGAGTTGTTTTAATTTTCATCTCTCTAATCAATAGTGATTTAGAGCATTTTTTCATATGGCAATAGCTTTGATTTCTTTATCAGAAAACTGCCTGTTTTGACCATTTCTCAATTGGGGAATGACTTGGATTGTTATAAATTTGATTTAGTTCTTGATATATTTTAGAAATGAGGCCTTTATCAGAAGTACTGGCTATAAAAATTGTTTCCCAGTTTTCTGTCTCCCTTCTAATTCTGGATGCATTGCTTCTGTTTGAACAAAACCTTTTTGATTTAATGTAATAATGTAATAAAATTTTGCATTTTTGAATATTCTCTATCTCTTGTTTGGTCGTAAACAATTCTCCATTCCAGACATCTGAGAGGTAAACTATTCCTTCCTCTCCTAATTTACCTATGGTGTCACCTTTTATATCTAAACCACGTTCCCCATTTTGACCTTATTTTATAAGTATAAGTATAAGGTATAAGATGTTGGTCTATGCCTAGTTTCTGTCATATTCTCTTCCAGTTTTCCCAGCAGTTTTGTCAAATACTGAGTTCCTATACCAGAAGCTGGAGTCTTTGGACTTATCAAACAGACATTACTGAAGTCATTTACTACTTCTGTGTCTCTTTTGCCTAGCCTATTCCATTGATCCTCCACTCTATTTCTTAGCCAGGACCATATAGTTTTGATCACTGCTGCTTTATAGTAATGCTTCAGATTTGGTACAGCTAACCCACCTTCCTGTGAATTTTTTTTTCATTATTTCCCTTCATATTCTTGACCTTTTGTTTTTCCAGATGAATTTTGTTATTATTATTTCTAGCTCTAAAAATAATTTTTAGGTAGTCTGATGGTATGGAACTGAATAAGTAAATTAATTTAGGGATAATTGTCATTTTATTATATTAGCTTGGCCTATCATGAGCAATTGTTATTTTTCCAATTATTTAGATATGATTTGATTTGTGTGAAAAGTGTTTTGTAATTGTGTTCATAGAGTTCCTTGGTTTGTCTTGGCAAGTAGACTCCCAAGTTTTTTATATTGTCTACCATTACTTTTAAATGGAATTCTCTTTCTATCTCTTGATGCGGACTTTGTTGTTCATGTATAGAAATGCTGATGATTTATGTAGATTTATTTTATATCCTGCTACTTTACTAAAGTTGTTAATTGTTTCAAGTAATTTTTTAGTTGATTCTCCAGGATTCTCTAAGTATACCATCATATCATCTGCAAAGAGTGATAATTTTATTTTCTCTCAAGGAAGTCTTTATAGAAAATACAATATTTGAACAGTACTTCAAAGGACAGGTGCATTTCACTAGGCAGAGGAAGAAGGAGATAGCATGCTAGGCATAGGGAACAGAATGAAAAAAAAAAACGAATCTGGATGGAAATATGCCAAGACATGTATTGGCCACATTGAACATTATTATTTGGCTAGAGCATCGACTATATAGACAGAACTGGTGGAAATGTCAGATGGTGCTACTTTATTGAGGGTCTTGAATACCACCAGGCTAAGGAGTTTGAGCTTCCTTTGACAGTTAAACATATATAACAAAAAATGTAAAATATTAGAATTTATAAAAATACAAGTCATTCCCCCACTGATAAATAGTCAAAGGATGTGAACAGCCATTTTTCAGACAATTTAATCAAAGCTAATTATAGTCATAAGAAAAAAATGCTCTAGATCATTATTGTTCAGAAAAATGCAAATTAAAACAATTCTGAATTATCACCTCATAGCTATCAGAGTTGCAAATATAACAAAAAAAAGGAGATAATAGGCAAAGGGAGTCATTGAAGGTGATACTAAATGAGTACAATTTAAGTAATGTGTTAAGGGGCTTAAAAGACCATTTTAAAAATCTAATAATTTGCTTTATGTTGTACAACATGGAAAGGGGGGGAAAGAATAAGTATTTAGATATTTCCTGCTTTGTACCATGTACTAAACACATTTTACAAATATCTTAGTGGATCCTCACAACAACCCTGCCAAGCAGGTGGTATTATTATTCCCATAGAATAAATGAAACTAAGGTAAACAGATGTTAAGTGACTTGCACAATGTTACACAGATATTAAGTTTCTGAGGGTGGATTTGAATTCCACACTCAGTGCTCTATTAACTGTGCTACCAGCTTCCTAAATGGAGTTTAATAACAGCATTGTTTGCCTTAATGAAAATTTTCATAGATATACCATGTATTTTTAAATTTTCTTAAAACTGACTAAAATATTGATAAGTATTTAAACATAGTCAGAAAATAATTTTTAATAAATTTTGACAGTAGTTAATGAAAAGAAAATGGATATTGATTTTTCTACTTCCTTCTGATCTTACACATTGCTATCCTGTGTTTTACCTGAAAATCATGTGGTGCCTACAATAATTCCTATAGGTCAGATTCTCCTTCTAACATGTATACATAGAGGCATGAAAGTGTAGCAAAAGAGTTTCATGCTATGGGTGGAGAATGAGGTAATTCATAATAATTGATTTCCATGGTGAGAAGGGTGGGAATTGGTATTTTACCCTAAGGATTTTATTGGGAAAATTATATTAAATAATGATGGGAGATAAAAGATAAGTGTTTCTCATTTGTTAATGAATTTAGGGACATAAAAGGGCAATAAGCACCACAAAATGTAATATAAGCCATAAAAGGATAATAAGCACAACTCAAATCTTCATCAAATATATACACTTTAGTTCATTCAACATGTGCTAGGAGCCTACTGTGTGCCAATTGCTTGGGAAGATAGAGAAGATCCCAGCCCTACTTTCAAGGGGTTTATAATGGAATGAGGGTATACTTTTGTAGAAGAAGAGTTCCCTAGCTGTGGAATATTGCATATGATACCAAACTTTTTGCAAGTTTTTTAAAAAAAATTATTGAACTTGTATTTTTATTGTATTCATTTTTATTTTTATGCTTTAAATTTTCTTTGATTTTGTTTTAAGAAATGGCTTTTGGGGGGCAGCGAGGTGGTGCGGTGGATAAATCACTGTTCCTGGATTCAGAAGGACCTGAGTTCAAATCCGACCTCAGACACTTGACACTTAACTGGTTGTATGACCCAAGGAAGTCACTAAATCCTCATTGCCCCACAAAAAAAAATACTCTTTGGGAAAGGGAAGGAAAGAGGGACAGGGGAAGATCTAGGCAGTGTAAAACAAAATGTATTAATAAAACATTCTTTTTTTTTAAAGGGGCAAAGATAACACATGTATGCAAGTGAAATGTTACAAGGAAAATTGTGATAACTTCAAAGAAGAGGTCCAGATAAGTCAATGAGAGATTTAAGGACATATCAATCCATTTCAACTGGGGACAAGAAGTAATAGGGTAAAAATCCCTAAAAGTTTCATGGTCATATTAGCATCAGAGTTGGATCTTGAGAAAAGAGAGGAAGTTCAACATTAGAGATAGGTAAGGTGTTGGAAAGGGTACATTCCAGACAATGAACAGAATTAGAAAAGACTGACAAGAAAGAATAGGATGAAAATAGGGGGTGATTAATTTCCTCTAGTACATTTGACTGGAAAGTAGAGATCTTGAAAGTATGGAAAGATGAGCCTGTTAAGAGTTAGTGTGGAGTTAATTTTGGAAGGAGTTGAACACCAATGTAACATTACATTGCAATAATTCAGTCCTTTTAAGCCTCAAAATAATATGATGATCCCAAAGGTCTGCATGATTAACTTCTCTTTAGCTTTAGGGAGTGTGCTTTAGATGAAAAGTTATAAATTGAATCACATTTCCTGGATTTTTTCCCACCTTCTTTCACCCAGTTAGGGATTTTTTTTTTTTTTAACATTTGGGTTGGAGGTTGTGTTTTCTTTGCCTAAGTTTACATTTATATATAGTTACCTCCTGACCTTTTTGTGATTGAGGCAAATTTCAGTTTATTGGAAATATTTGAGGAAGGAAGAAAAGAATAAAGCATTTACACAGAACCTACTATGCACAGGACACTGCACTATGTGTGCAGTGCACATTTGATCCTCACAACAAGCCTGTGTGGTAGCTTTTATTATCATCTCTGTTTTATAATTGAGTACAGTGAGATAGAGATTAAATGACTTGCACAGGATTATACACATAGTAAGCATCTGAGACCAGATTTAGATTCAGATTTTCCTGACTCTGGCCCAGTATTCTATCTACTATGCCAGATAGCTCCCTTTAATAAAGTAGTATGTTATATTATAGTGTCTATGGATAGATTGGTACAAGGAGGGGGATTTAATGAAAAAGCAGACCTTTTCTTTTTGTCTTTTTTAAATTTAGTGAGGTAATTAGGGGTTAAGTGACTTGCTCAGGGTCATACAGCTAGTAAGTGTCAAGTGTCCTGAGGCTGGATTTGAACTCAGGTCCTCCTGAATTCAGGGCTGGTGCTCTATCTACTGTACCACCTAGCTGCCCCAAAAGCTGACCTTTTCTTAAGATATCCCTCAGCCTAGGTGTTCTCTTACTATATACCTTTAGAGTTGATGACTCTTGTCAATATCTACCTTCTCTGCTTCAAAGCAATACTATCTTTTTTTCTCTTTTCCTGGTTAACCTGGCAAATGTAGTTCTTGGCTCAGTAATATATGACCCAGTTTTTTCCCTATCTGCTTCTAAAACATCAGAAACCTTTTATGACTCTGAGATAGCTAGTTCCTATTATTTTTATGATTAATTTTTTTTGTTTATTTTCAATTCCAAATTCTCTCTCTTCTCCCAGTCCCTCCCACACCCGTTGAGAAAACAATAAATATACTATCAGGTAATACATATCTCCATATTAGTCATCTTGCAAAGAAAGAAAAAGAAATAAAGTTAAAAAACATGCTTCAATGTGTACCTAGAGTTTATCAGTTCTCTTCTGCAAGTAGATAACATTTTTCATCATGAATCCTTTGTAATTGTTTTGAATCATTGTATCGATCTGAGTAACTAAGTCTTTCACTGATGATTATTGTTATAATATTGCTGTTACTGTGTACAATATTCTGGTTCTGCTCACTTTACTGTTCATGTCCGTTGACTATTTGTGAATTGGAAAATAGGTTTTATTTTTGTAAAGTTGGATCAATTCTCTATATATTGAGAAATGAGGCCTGGTAAAATGTTTTAAGTGTTTCCTACTTTCCTTCTAATTTTGAAAGGCATTTGTTTGCTTTGTGCAGAATCTTTTAAAAATTTTTATAATAAAATAATTCATTTTACCTCCCATGGTTTCTCTATCACTTTTTTGGTCATTAACTTTTCCATTATTCACAGATCTGAGAGGTATTTTTTTTCATGCTCCCATAATTTATTTATGATATCACCCTTTATGACTAAATCATGTACCCATTTTGACCTCATCTTGTTATATGGTGTGAGACTTTGGCCTATGTCCAGCTCTTCCAGCATGCTTTCCAGTTTCCCTTGCAGTTTTTGTTGAGCAATGAGTTCTTGTCCCCCAAAGCTCAGATCTTTGGGTTTATCAGATATTACTTTATCATGGTCACTTTCTTCTGTAAAGTGTATACATAAAGTATTCCACTAAACAACCACTCTATGTTTTATCCACTACCAAATTGGTTGCATGATTGCTACATTTGTTATATATTTTGAAATCTGTTACTGATAGGCTGCCTTCCTTCACATTATTTTTCATTGATTTCCTTGATATTCTTGATCTTTGTTCTTCCAGATGAATTTTGTTGTTATTTTTTCCACTCTATAAAATAATTCTTTTGTAGTTTGGTATTGCACAGAATTGTTAAATTAATTTAGATAGTATTATCACTTTTTATTATAGTGGGTTGGTTTATGAATGAACAATTAATATTTATTAAATTGTTAAATTATAATTGTGTTCCTATAGTTAATGTATGTGTCTTGATGAATAAATTCCCAAGAATTTTACACTGTCAGCAATTATTTTAAATAAAATTTCTCTTCTATCTCTTCCTTTTGGGGGTTGTTTATAATATATAGAATTATTGATGATTCATCTAAATTTATTTTATATCCTGCAACTTTGATGAAGTTGTTTCAACTATTTTTATTCCTTCAATTTATTTGTCTTGTCATTGCTATAGCTAATATTTCTAATACATTGAATAATAATGGTGATAATGGACATCCTTTCTCCAATCCTGACCTTATTGGAAAGACTTCTAGTTTATCCCCACTAGAAAGAATACTTTTTGTCCTTTTAAGAACTCCATTTGTTCCTGTGATTTCTAGTGGGTTTTAATATGAATGGTCTTCTATTTCATCTAGTCTTTTCTGAATTCGTTGGTATACTCATATGATATTTTTGTTTTTCTTATTGTTATGATCAATTGCATAGTACTTTGCAAAGTATTGCAGTGCTGTTATAAATCTCATCTGATCATAGTATATATAATCTTTGTGATATATTGTTTTAGTCTCCTTGCTGTTACTTTATTTGAAATTTTTGCATCAATATTTATTAGAGAAATTGTGTATATTTTATCTTTCTTTGTTTTTACTTTCCCTGGTTTAGATATCAAAACCATATTAGTGTCAGAGAAGGAATTTGATAGAACTCCCCTGTTTACCTATTTTTCCAAATAGTTTATATAGTATTGGAATTAATTATCCCTTAAATGTTTAGTAGTATTCACTTGTGAATCCACTTGGTCCTGGGTTTTGTTTTTGTTTTGTTGTGTTTTACAGATGTTATTTATGCTTATTCAATGTTCTTTTTTCTATGATAGAGCTATCTGCATTCTATTTCCTCTTGTATTAATCTGAACATTTCATGTTTTATTAATATTCATTCATTTCATTTAGATTGTCAGTATTATTGACATATAATTGATCAAATTAATACCTTAAATAGCTGCATAATTTAATTTTCATTGGTAGTATATTCACTCTTCAAATTTGATAGTGGTAATTTGGATTACTTTGATAAAAATCAAATTAACCATTTTTTCTATTTTGTTGTTTTTTCATAAAACCAGTTATTATTTATTATTTAAATTATTTATTTCAACTTTTGAAATCCCTCCTTTGATTTTCAGAGTTTCTATTTTGGTGTTTAATTGAGAATTTTTAGTTTGTTTTGGTTTTTAGCTTTTTTTACTTGGATATAGAATTCAATGATATGCTAGTTCTCTCTTTTATTGATTAAGTGTTTAGAGATATAAAATTTTCAGTATGTACTGCTTTGGTAGAATCCACAAATTTTGATATGTTTGTCTTATTGTTATCATTCTCCTTAATGAAACGATTGTTTCTATGTTTTTGTTCTTTGGCCTACTCATTCTTTAGGATTAGATTATTTAATTTATATTCTATTTTAATCTATGTTTCTAATACCCTTTATAATAAATTTTTATTTCATTCCATTCCATTTTATTATTTATTCCCTTATTATATTTTATCCCATTCTGGTCCAAAAGGAGTCCACTTAATATTTGTTTCTGAATTTGTTTGCCTCAGATCATGGTCAGTTTTTGTGAGGGAGCCATGTACAGTGGAGGAAAAGAGTATACTCTTTTCAATTTCATTCATTTTCTCCAGAAGTCTATCTTATCGAACTTTTCTAAAATTCTATTCATATCCCTAACATTTTTCTTATTTATTTAATGGTTATATTTACTTTCCTTTGAAAGGAAAAAGTTGAGATTCCCAATAGGATAATTTTACTATTTCCTTCACAAATCTGTGTGTCATCCTTGTGCAGGGGCATGCTAATCTTTTGTATCGTTACCAATTTTAGTATGTGCAAAGCACTTACTGTCTATTTCCTACTGCAATTCATTTAATTTTCCTTTTAAGATTTTAGATTCTATGCTATTTGGTGCATCTATGTTTAGTATTGATATTAGTATATTGTCTCTAGTGCCTGTTAGCAAGATGTACTTTGCCTGCTTATCTTTTTAAATTAGATATTTTCTTGCTTTTTTTCTTTGTCTGAGATCATGATTGCTATGCCTTCCCTTTTTTTCACTTCAGCTGAAGCATAATAGATTTTGCCACAAGTGCCTTATTTTAACTCTGATGTGTATGTTTCTGTTTCAAGTGTGTTTCTTTTAATTTTATTTATTTATAATTTTCCCCCAAGTTACATGTAAAAAAATTTTTTTCACATTGATTTTTAAAACTTTGTGTTCCAAATTTTCTTCTTCCCTCCCTCCTCACCCCTTCCTAGGAAATCAAACAATTCAATATGTCATACATGTGCAGTCATGCAAAACATCTTCACATAGTCAGGTTGTGAACAGAAAACAGATAAAATAACTTTAGAAGAGGGAAACTAAACAAATAAAATTATACTTCAATCTGTAATCAGATACCATCAGTTCTTTCTCTGTGCTGGTTTGCATTTTTTCATAAGTCCTTCTGATAGTATCTTTCCTCATCATTTCTTTCACAAATTACTATTGCTAACTGTGGTTATGCTCCATCCTATTCCTTCCCTTGATATGTACTCTATTTTCTTCATCTATCATCACACTCTCCCCTCCTCAAAAGTGTTTGCTTTTTACTGCCCCTTCCCGAAATCTACCCTCCCCTTCCTTCACCTCTCCCACTTTATCCCTTCCCGTCCCACTTTCCCTTAGGGCAAAATATATTACTATACTCACTTGAGTGTTTATGTTATTCCCTCTTTGAGCCATTTTTGATGATGAGTCTCACTCACTCCCCTGCCTCCTTCCCCATATTCCCTCCACTCCCTAAGCTTTTTCTTGTTTCTTTTATGTGAGCTACTTTACCACATTCCCCCCCTATCACTTTCCCTTTCTTACAATGCATTCCTCTTACCCCTTAACTTTGTTTTAAAGATGTCATCATGGGTCAGCTAGGTGACACAGTAGACAAAGCACCAGCCCTGGACCCAGGAGGCCCTGAGCCCCAAATCAGCGCCAGACATAAGCCACCCCACCCCTGCCTGCCCCACAAAAAAACAAGGATAAATAAAAAAATAAATGCTCTACAGGTATCATCCTGTCATATTCAATTCACACCTGTGCCCTCTGTATAAAATAATATTCCCTTCAGCTCACTAATACTAAGAAAGTTCTTATGAGTTAGAATATCATCTTCCCATGTAGGAATGCAAACAGTTTAATCTTTTAATGTCCCTCATGATTTTTTTTCCTGTTTACCTTTTTATTGCTTTTCTAGGAGTTTGTGTTTGATAGTTAAATTTTCTATTCAGTTCAGGTCTTTTCATCACAATGCCTGTAAGTCCTCTTTTTCATTGAAGTCCCATTTTTCCCCTGAAAGATTATACTCAGTTTTGTTGGGTACTTGATTCCTTGGTTGTAATTCCAGTTCCTTTGCCCTCTGGACCTATTATATCCCATGCCCTCTGTTCTTTTAATATGGAAGCTCCTAGATCTGGTGTTATCCTAACTGTAGCTCCACAGTTACTTGAATTGTTTTTTTTTCTGGGCACTTGCAATATTTTCTCCTTGACCTGGGGACTCTGAATTTGGCCATAATATTCCTGGAGAGTTTCTTTAGTGATCTCTTTTCTGGAGATGATAAGTGGATTCTTTCAATTTCTATTTTATGTTCTGCTTCTAGAATATCAGGCAGAATTTTCCCTGACAATTTCCTGGAAGATGATGTCCTTGATCATGGTTTTCAGGTAGTCCAACGATTTTCAAATTATCTCTCATGGATCTATTTTCCAGGTCAACTATTTTTCCAAGGAGATTATTTCATAAAGTCATTAGTTTCTATTTGCTTTATACTAATTCTTAATCAATGATTTTCTTCAGAGAGTTTATGTACCTCCTTTTCCATTTGGCCAATTTGGCTTTCAAGCTGTTGACTTTTTTTTTTCATAACTTTCCTGCATCACTCTCATTTCTCTTTCCATTTTTTCCTCTACCTCTTACTTTTCCCTCTACTTCTTTTACTTTTTTTTTCAGCAACAAACATTTATTTTATTTTCCAGTTACATGTAAGATGTTAGAGTTCCAAATTTTTCTCCCCTCCTTCCCTCCCTTCCCTCCCCCCTCCACAAGATTGCAATCGGGTTATATATGTACAATCCACAAGTGTTCTTTTTATCAGTTCTTTCTAAATGGGTGCATAGTAACCTTCCTTATTAGTTTCCTTGGGATTGGCTTGGATCATTGCACTGCTGAGAGTAGTTAAGCCATTCACAATTGCTCATTGAACAATACTGCTGTCACTATTTTGATGTATAAAATCTAAATTGTGGTCACCTTAAATCAGAAGCTTCAGCTCCAGTCTAGTCTAGAGTTCCAGCCTGGGTTGGGTTCTTCCTGAAGTCCTCCTCCAAGAGCCTGCTTTAATCAGGGAACTCCTGATTATAAATTCTTATTATAAGCATTAGCAAGAGTTAGGCTTTTAAGCATTTATAAGGAGAACTAAGAATTTTGGTAAAGAGAGAAAGGCCTACATTCACCTATCTATTAAAGGGAGAGCACATTTCTAGCTCCGCTCTCCACAGAGTCCAAAGGAAAAGAGACCCAGTCAGAGCACCAGGCTCCCCACTTCATTCCTCCCACAAGCAAATGTCACTTCCTGACGCCAAAGAAAGACTCCTGGTCTTGCCCTCAAAGACTTCACTTCATCGGCTTTTCTACAGTAAGTCCTCAGCAGGTGGGCATCATTCCAATGATTACACTTTCTTTTGTCCCTCTCTCTTTATCCCCTTCTCCTCCCTATTCTCCTGCAGAGTTAGAGAGATACTCCACCCAATTGAGTGTGTACATTATTACATCTTTGAGTCAATTCTAATGAGATTGAGGTCTTTGAGCCAATTCTTATGAGTGTTAGGCTCTTTTACAGCCTCAGATTAAATAGATTACTCCACCCACTTGGGTGTGTCTGTTTGTCCCCTCCTTGAGGTAGCACTGATGAGTTAAGGTCTTTGAGCCTTTTCTGATGAGTTGTAAAGTTCATTTACTGCCTGCTCCTCTCCCATCTCTTCCCCAACTCCATAAGCCTTTTCCCTGTTACTTTCATGTAGGATTTCACTTCTGCCCCTTCCCCCTCCCCCAGTGCATTCCCTTCCACCCCTAAGTTTAACCCTAAAGATGTCATCACCTAGCTAAGTGGACACAATGGACAAAGAACCACCCCTGGACCCAGGGTGATCCCAGCCAAATCCGGCCCTCAGACACAAGACAGTCACCCACCTGTATGATCCCAGGTATGTTCCCCAGCTCCAATTTTTTATGGTTCTCTAGGGTCTTGTATTTGAAAGTCAAATTTGCCATTCATTTCAGGTCTTTCATTCAAAAATATCTGAAAGTCTTCTTTTTCATTAAGTCCCATTTTTTCCACTGAAAGATAATTCTGACGTTTTGCTGGGTAGGTGATTCTTGGTTGTAATCCCATTTCCTTTGCCCTTGGAATATCATATTCCATGCCCTTCTCATCCTTCCTGTAGAAGCTGCTAGATCTTGTGCTATCCTGACTGGGACTCCACAGTACTTGAAGTCTATCTTTTCGGCAGCTTGCAATATTTTATCCTTGACCTGAGAGCTCTGGAATTTGGCTATAATATTCCTAGGAGTTTTCCTTTTTGGGATCTATTCTCTGGAGGTGATTGGTGGATTCTTTCAATTCTATTTTAGCTTTTTCTTCTAGAATTCAGGGAAATTTCCCCTGAGAATATCTTGGAAGATGCTGTCTAAGCTCTTTCCCTGATCATGGTTTTCAGGTAGACCAGTCAATTTTCAAGTTATCTCTCCTGGACCTATTTTCCAGGTCAGCAGTTTTTCCAGAAGATATTTCACATTGCCATCTATTTTTTTATTCATTTGGATTTGCTTTATTGTTCTTGTTTCTTATAAAGTCACTGGCTTCCATTTGTTCAGTCCTCATTCTTAGGCAATTATTTTCATCAGAGTGCTTTTGTACCTCCTTTCACATTTGGCCAATTTAACATTTTCAAGGTGTTGACTTTTTTCTCATGTCTTTCCTGCATCACCCTCATTTCTCTTTCCATTTTTCCTCTGCCTCTCTAAACTTTAATCTTCAAAGTCCTTTTGAGCACCTCTATGGCCTGAGACCAATTTGTATTTTTCTTGGAAGCTTTAGATATAGGGGCCCTGATGTTGACATCTTCTTCTGAGAGTGCCCCTTGGTCTTCCTTTTTACTGAAGAAACTTTCTATGGTCCTCACCTTTCTCTGTTGGCTCATCTTGCCTTTCTTATACTAGACTTTTAGCTCCTTAAAGTGGGGCACTATTTCCAGGCTGCAGTATCCCAAGCTTAAGAAGTCCCAGGTGGTATGATTTAAGGAGAATCAGGTTCTTCACTCACCTTGGCCTGTTCCCTGGTCCTTAGATGACCCCAGACCAGCTTTGCTAACAACCAGCTTTGTGTGGATCGCACTGGCACGCTACACTCCTCTTCATCCTGTACAGCATATGATCCTGACACCTATTCTATTCTGTCTTTGGCTGGAAAATAGTCTGCACTCTGTTCTTTTGTGGGGTTTGCTACTCTAGGAGTGTGTCTCATGGCATATTTTTTGGAGCTATGTGGACAGATTTATTGAGCGCTTAGAGAGTCACAGCCTTTCCCTGCCATCTTGGCTCTGCCCCCTACCTTCATGTGTTTGTTTTAAATAACAGATTTTGGGATTCTGAATCCATTACATTATCTGCTTTGATTTTATGGGTATATTTGCCACATTCACATTCACAGTTCTAATTACTGAGAATTTCCCTCTATCCCAATTTTCTTCTGTTTGTACTTCCCTTTCCCTTTTTATCATGTTCCTGCTGGATAAGATAGATTTATATCCCCAAATCCCTGTCCCTCTGCTCTCTGTCTCTCTTTCTCCCCCCAATTTAGATGAGGTTCAATCATTTCCCACTCCTCTGTCATTTTCTTCTTTACTCTAAAAGCTGTTCCTTGTATATCTCTTTTATGTGAGATAATTTCCCCCATTTTCCTCTTCTTTTTTCCTCCTCCCAGTGAATCATTCTTTTTTATCCCTCTATTTTTAGATCATCTCAACACAATCATATCACTTCTATGTACTTATTTTATGTAGATCCTTTTAATTACTCTAATAATTATAAAATTCTTAAAAGTTACATATATCAGGGCAGCTAGGTGGCACAGTGGGTAAAAGCACCAGCCCTATATTCAGGAGGACCTGAGTTCAAATCCAGCTTCTGATACTTGACACTTACTGGCTGTGTGACCCTGGCCAAGTCACTTAACCCTTATTGCCCTGCTCCACCCAAAAAAAGTTACACATATCACCTTCTCACATAGAAATGTAAACTGTTTGACACTGACTACCTTATGGTTTCTCTTTCATGTTTACTTTTTTATACTTCTTTTGAGTGTTGCATTTGATAGTCAAATTTTCTAATTAGCTCCGATATTTTCTTCAGAAATACTCAAAAGTCTTCTGTTTTATTAAAAGCCATTTTTGCTTTGAAGGAGTATATTCACTCAGTTTTACCTATTATTCTTGACTGAAATCCTACCCCTTTTGTCTTGTAAAATATTATATTCCAAACCCTTCATGCCTTTAATATGGTAGTTGCTAAATCTTGTGTTATCCTTACCAGCCTCCATGATATTTTAGTGGTTTCTTTTGGGCTGCTTGGAGTGTTTTCTTTTTGACCTGGGAGCTTTGGAATTTCATATTATATTCCTGGGGGCTTCATTTGAGGGATTTCTTTAAAGTGGTAATTGGTAGATTATTTCAATTTCTGTTTTACTCTCTGGTTTGATTCTTGGATATCAGGGCAATTTTCCTTAATGCTTTCTTGAAATATGATGTCTAGAATCTTTCTTTGATCATAGATTTCAGGTAGTATAATAATTCTTAAATGATCTCTCCTCAATCTATTTTCTGGTCAGTTGTTTTTTCCAATTAATATTTCATATTTTCTTCTATTTTTTTCTTTTGAAAAAAAATTATTTATGTTTCTTGATGCTGAATGGAATAATTAGCTTTCACTTGCTTAATTCTAATTTTTAAAGAATTGTTTTCTTTAGTGCACTTTTGTACCTTGTTTCTATTTGGTCAATTCTTTTTTTAAGGTGTTATTTTCTTCAGTATTTTTTGTGCCTCTTTTTACCAAGCAGTTAGTTTGTTGTCTTTTCACAATTTTCATCCTTCACTCTCATTTCTTTACCTAATTTTTCCTTTATGACTATTATTTGATTTTGAAAATATTTTAAACACTTCGAGGAATTCTTGTTTTGCTTTGTGTCCAGTTCACTTTTTTTTTTCCTTCAGGGCTTTGCTTATAGACTTCATTGTCTTCTTCTGAGTTTATATTTTGATCTTCCCTATTACTGTAGTAGCTTTTTATAGTTAGGTTCTTTTTTGGTTAGTGTTTGCTCATTTTTCCTGCTTATTTCTTGATTTTGAATTGTTAAAATCGGACTTTTGTTCTGTGTGTGTGTGTGTGTGTGTGTGTGTGTGAGAGAGAGAGAGAGAGAGTGTGTGTGTGTCTGGTGTGTGTGTGTGTATATATTCATACATCTTGGGATTTTTTTCACTGGCTATTTTCAGAGTAGTTCTGGGGTTTGGAAATTTTTGATGCTTCCATGGTGGGTGGTGATCTAAGGAGATGTGTCACTGCTTTCATGTTTGTGTTCTGGTCCTTATATAGGAAGGACGTCTAGTCCCTTGGGACTGCTATCAATACTGCTTCTTAGGGCCCATGCTCTTTCTTAATCAAATGTACTTCTCCCTGCCTTTCAACTGTGATTTAGAAGTATAGGCAATGGACTTGCCAAATAGCACAGTGCATGTAAAATAGAAGCATGT
This sequence comes from Dromiciops gliroides, assembly GCF_019393635.1. Taxonomy (NCBI): domain Eukaryota; kingdom Metazoa; phylum Chordata; class Mammalia; order Microbiotheria; family Microbiotheriidae; genus Dromiciops; species Dromiciops gliroides. The sequence goes on along the minus strand of NC_057861.1, from coordinate 171,239,026 downwards.
AATGTTGTTTGACTTGACTTATCATTATCCTCTAGACACATAGGTTATTTGAACCTTTGTTAATGTGATAATGTTTCAATAGAATGCCCTTCCCCCTTATCTATGCCCTGTCCCAAGCCTAGATATCCTTCACATCATTATTCAAGTATTTTTTTTCTTCAGAAAGCTTTCCCTGAACCCTCAGTGCTGTCTCCCTCCTTTGAACTGTAAGAACTGTACTTTGCTATTATTAACAAAAGATAATAAACATTTTTAAAATGTCCTATTATGTGCCAAGAAACTGCGCTAAGGTGCTTTACAAATATTAATTCACTGATTTTTTACAAGAACCTTGTGAGGTAGATGGATTATCATCTCCATTTTATGGTTGAGGAAACAGACGGAGGTTAAGTGACTTGCCCAGGATCACACAAGTAGTAAGTGTCTGAGACTAGACTTGAATTCAGCTCTTTTCGAATTCAGGCCTGGTGCTCTTTATCCACTGTAGAACCAAACTTTCTCTAACATGTGATATACACTGCTTTGTCTTGATATTTATCTCTTCATGACAACTTATGCGTTGTCTTTGCAAACTTGAGGTGTTGATCCCTTGAGAACAAGAACTATATCTTATACTTCTTTATAACCCATTTATGCCCACACATAATGCTATTCATATAAAAGCCATGCCAACAACAGTTGTTGAAAATAATTGACCAACAAATATGTATTGAGTGGTTATATATTGTTATATGATAAAATAATATGATAAAATACTTAATATATTCATATAAATATATGTTTATGTGGAAAGTGACTTTTGTGAAATAAAAAACGTCATCAGTCATATGTCCAAGAGGCAGCAGAGTACTGGATCTGAGTCAGGAAGAACTGAATTCAAATCTGCTTCTGATTCTTTCTAGGTGGGGTGACCCAGGGCAAGCAACTTAACCTCTCTTGGCTTCCATTTCCTCATTTGGAAAATGACATAACGAAGTTTGTTGTAAGGATCAAATGAGAGGTATTAAACACTTTTCCATTCTTAGCACCCTATAGTAAATGCTACTCTTTTTTGGTTCATTCTTCTCTTGCCGTAACTTCTAATTTTCTGGGTGTTCTGGGGTGTTCTGAACACCCCAGATTTGGGCAAAACATATTTTGAAGGGTCAGAGAAAGGATAATTAGGAGTCCATGGCCTAAAGTTCTATAGGAAAGGCAAGTTCATGGGAAATAGGAAAGTCATGACATGCTGAACAAAGACAAACTATTGTTATTGGAAGAAAAATTATGGAAGTATCTAAAGAGAATTGTATGGATGCAAGGGATAGTGTATAAAATACTGGACTTGGAATGATAAAGATCCAACTTCACATCCTGCTGTAAACATCTTTTAATTGTGCTAAGTAATTGGACAAGTTGGATGTGATGACATTTAAAGACCCTTTCATGATGATGTACTAGGGACCCCTTAATCGATTTAGATCTTTACAACACTTGTAGAAAGCAGAGGGAAAAAAGGTTAGCAAACAGATGATGAACACAAAACAATGATATGCTCCTATTTAAAAATAATTATGAGCAGTGCTAAAGTTTGGATTAATTTGAGGCTAATTTGTAAAACTAATGGCAACAATAACTAAAAGGTGAGTATTTTTATTTGTTTGCTTTTTGCTACATTGGTGAAAACAGAAGTCTCAAAGCATGTTAGGATCACTCCCTAAAAGTGAGAAGATAAGTATGACATAAGGCAGAAAGAAAGGTGAACACTCATTTTTATTTTAATTCTGTTATCTCTGCCAAGAAGAATGATCTTTGGACTGGAAAGTACAGAACAAAATAGCTCATAGTGAAATGATACCCCAAATAGGTAGAAAGATAGTACAAGAGCATCTACCTGCTCTGTGAGTTCAAGTCACTAGACCCAGACAAACTACCTCCCAGGGTACTGAAAGACCTGGAAAATATGATTGATGAGCCATTATCTATGATCTTTAGAAGATTGTAGAGAATGGGAGAAGTGCTATAGGACTTTGTGATGGGGAAGTATTGTCATTATATTTTTTAAAAGGAACAGACTAGGGTTTACAAACTTTAGACCAATGAATATCTTTCAAATTTCTGGAAAAATTCTAGAATGTGTTATAAAAAGGATGATTAATTAATGTACATCTACTAAAGAGATATATGAACACAAAATGCTTCATGGTGAATTGATAACATCAGATTAAATTCCTTTTTGTGATAGGGTAATTAGAATAGTAAACCATGGGAAATTATACATAAAACGTAGGCTAAATGATAGTACAACTATGTAAATTAAGAACTCATTAAATGATCAGACCCAGAGTTAAGTCAGGAGTTCAATGTCAACTTGTATGGACATTTCTAGTGGAGTACTCAATGTGACTAGAATTTGCCTCATAGCATTAAAATTTTTTATCATTTGGGTTAATAATGCATGGATGGCATGGTTGTCAAATTTTCAGATGACATGAAACTGGGTATGAGAGTCAACATGTTAGATGAAAGTATTCAAGTTCAGAAAAGGTTTTTACAGGCTAAAACATTGACCCAAATCTCACAAAATACATTTAATTAAGAATAAATGTCATTTATATGAGTTTAAAAATGAGTTTGAAAACTTGGTAAGTTTATTATTATTTCTTTTAACTAAAGTATAATGTGGAATAATGTTAGCCAGTTCATTTGATGAAGATCTGGGGGTTTTAGTGGACTGACAGTTCAATTTGAGTCAATATTATCATATAAAAGCCAAAGAAATTGAGTGATCTTAGCCTGAATGAGTCCTGGACTTCAAAACTAAGGATTTGATGGGTCTGTTGTACTATGCCCTGGTCAAACCACATTCAAAGTATCATGTTTGGTTCTCAGCATCACATCTTAGGGAAAAAAAGACAACAACTGATAAGCTTGGGAGAAATTAAATCAGAATGGTAAAAGGCTTTAAGAACTTTCCATATGGGTATGTTTTGAAGGAATATGATATGTTTACACCAAATAGAAGGGCTTTGGGGAAAGGTGGAGATGGTAGGCTGATAGCTGTCCTTTGAGTATTTGAAGGTTTGTCATGTGGAAGCCAGATTAAAATTGTTGACTTAGCCTGTGAGTACAGAAAGAGGAGCAATCTATGGTAGATTTGAATAAGAAAACGGAGGCATGGTGTTTAGAAAAATCAATGAACAATTAGAACTGTTTGTCAATTAATGCTTATTAAGCACTTGCTATGTGCCAGGCACTGCTCAAAGCACTATCAAAAGTGAATCTTCTAGCTCAGGAGACTTTTGAGCTATATTGTATGGAAGGTTTTCAAATACAGGCTCAGTGCCTCTTTTGGTTATATTATAAAGAGGATTCTTGATGCAGAACACATTGAACAAGATGACTTCTGAAGCCCTTTCTAACTCAGAAAGTCTATGCTTACATTATTTTGTGAGCATGAAAATCAGCAGGAATAAATATTAAATTCCATACTTGACTTCCCAAACTCAACCACACAACTTAAAGATGGGGGAGCATATTTAAACAAGTTTACCTAGAAAAGAATCTGACATTTCTAAGTAGTGTACAGACTTAATTTGAGTGAAAGTGTGACATGGCATACAAAAAACTCAGTGACATGCTATAGCATGAATAGAGTTACAGTGTTCAGAATGAGTCAATGCGATCAGTTCATTTTATTCTCTGGTTCACTCTCACTTCTAGTATTGTGTCTAGTTCTGGATGCCACATTTTAGATAGGATATTAACAAACTTGAATGCATTCAGAGTAGAGCAACCAGCATGCTGGGAAGAGTAAAAAGACTTAAATAATTGGGGCTGCTCTGTGTGGAGAAAAGATTCATGGGTGTTCACAAAAATATTATCTGAAGGGCAATTATATGGAAGAGGGATTAGATTTGTAATGGGTAGAAATTACAGAGAGATTTTTGTTCAACATTAAGAGGGAAAAAAAATCAACTGAATGTCTTCTAACCCAATCACTAGAGATTTTCAAGTAGATACTGAGAAACCACTTGTATAGAATAGTCAAGGGGATTCCTGTTTAGGTATGGGTTGAACTAGATGAACTATGGGGTTCCTTCCACTTCTTATCTTCTATAGTTCTGAGAATATCTTCTGCAGCCTATTACCAGCTTAGCCTTCCCTGATGAATATCATGTTTCTTCTTAGAAGAACTGTTAATGAAATGTACTATAAAATAGCAAGGATGCCTTAACATGAGGGCCCTCAAATACAGAAAGTTAGACAGCTGTGCTACCAAAAATTAATAGCCCATATATTTGAGAGTCTATATTGTCATCCTCAGCCTTCAAATATACTATAGATTCAAAAGGAAAAAAAATGTCAGAAATACTGAAGAAGGCTCAGGGTGAAAGAGGGTAAGGGGAAACATTTTTATTCAGAAGCAAAATCAAGCAGCTTCACTCTTAGAAAATGTAAATATATTTTTTATTGGAAAAATATCTAGCAAATGGATTTCTAGAGCCTGAAATGTCATTTTTCCCCCTACTGTTTTTACCAGTTTTTGGCTTGCACAACCCTGAGGTAATTAGTGTAGGTTGAAATTTACATAACTGACTTTGGGGTTTTGTGAATATGAAAGAAGCACATTTATACAATGTAGTGAATAATTCATATTTAGAAGCAAGTTTCTTATTTTTATCATGTAGAAGATGTATTATATGCTCATAGAGGAAAGGACCTTAAGCATTGAATCTTTGATATAATTTTTCCCTGTGTAGGTAAAGAAATTATTAGTAGTGATTCAATGCCATTTTACTCTTCAATAAGGCTTGAACAATCTTAAAACAAATTTGCTAGGGTGATGATCAAGCTTTTAAAGTATAACTGTGGCACATTGTGACAGTTATTGTACTGCCTTGGTACTATAAAAGACTCAACTTCTGGGGAATCTTTCATTTCTTTCACAAGAAGTTAATGGCAAGTACAAATAAGGTGTGATTGGAACAATGTAAAGGACAACAAACATTCCCTCATATCCTTACTTATTTGAGTTTAGATTAAAAAGTGTGGTTTTTTTTTAAAGATCTGTAATAGTTTTCTCAGACATAGGAGACTCCTTCCTAAGTTATCTCAGAAAGGAGGATGGATCCTCAAGGTATGTTTCATATTTTAAATAGAAGATATAATGAGTGGCATGACTTAATTATTTGGGTTTTCTATATTGTTCACCATAGTTACAAATAAAGGCTTATTATCTATTTTAAAATTTCTTGACTCAGAGCATGTGATCCAGAATAGAATAATTTGTAATATAACAAGGCATTTCTATCTGAGGAGGAAAGGCAAAGGTAATATTGATAGGAAACATAGCTATGTATATTGTATTGATATCTAAATAAAGAATGAAGCATGGGCATATAAACTAGTCTGTGATTTAGCCTCCCAGAGTCCTTTGGGACCTGATGCGAGACATGCCACACTTGAAGTCTAACTAGTAAAATCTTAACATGATCGCATATTGAACTGTGTGGCTACTGAAGCCTAATGTTTGGCTGTCTTATACTCAGGAGGACAAAATTAGAACTGTGTCAATCTGGGGTAGCAGATCCCAGGTGTCTTTGAATACCTTGATTGGGAATAGGCTGAATAAGGATACACACAGGGGATAGCAAAGTTGTTTAGATATTTATTGAGTTGTTTCACTCATTCTAGCTATTTCTATCAGTGTATCTCCTCTTAAAACAGTCCAAATGTGAATTCATTATGGCTGGCATGGTTTTTATTTTTATTATTACTATTATTGCTACACCTAGCAAAATTCCTGGCATATAGTAGTTATTTAGTAATTGCTTATTGAATTGAATCACAGTGAAATTCATAGAGCAATACTTACAAAACTGTAATTGGAAGTACAAGTTATTTAAATTTCCTTCTTGGTACCTAATTTCATAGACATAGCCAGGTAATTTTCTAGGAAGAAGTTAATTGATACCTGGCTATCACTGGGGATAATATAGTGACACTAAGTTTGTAAAATGAGACTACTAAGCAGGTAACTGAAACTGAATATTAGAACAACTAAAGATACCATTTTGGGGGGAAGATTATTTCCACAAATGAATCATTGTTTTTAGCCAACAACAAATAATTCTCTTCATCTTAGGAACATTTGTACCAATTTCCCTCCATCACAGTTCTGCACACCTTTGTTGTTTTTAAAATAGAGATTCCGTGATTTTTATTTATACTTTGTATCCTTTCTGCCCTTTAGCATATATTGAGAATGTTAATCTCTCAGTGCGCCTCACAAATCAGTTCCTTGAGGACAGGACTTATTTCAAGTTTGTCCTTATAAAGCTTATTGCATTGTGCATGATTGCTGGGTAAGCACTCAAATAAATATTTCCATTGATCAGTTCTCTCTCTTCTGGAGCTATGATATTTTTGTTTGTCTTTTAATATCATAAAAGTAAACTTGTAAAACTACCAAATATATGACAACTCAGAACAAACCATAGCATTTTAGGTACCTCATATCTGAAGTGGCATTTATAATGTCCTTCATGACTCTGTAGTGCAAAAACTAGGTGTCTATTTCTCTCCTATGGTGTATCCAGGGAGCTTAGTAAAATGTAAATTCCTGGTGAGCAAGTACGGTTTTTATTTTGTCTTTGTATTCCCATGCCTTACCACAGTACCCTACATATAGAAGACACTTCAAATTTTGGTTAGATTCTATTGGGGTATGAAAACTAATGATCTGAAAAAGTGCAGAGAAAACTTACTGTTTTTTTATTCTACAATCTTGATTGTTCTAGGCTGAAGGCACTCCAGTTTGTCAATATCTTTCTAAAAGGACTTTGGAGTACTTTTTTTTTTACAGATATTGGAGTGTTCATAAAGGTCTGCCTCATTAAATTGTTAGTTTTCCAAGCTTACTGTGCATTATTACAATTATTTCCATCAATCAGTTTTGCTTCTTCAATTGCATAATGAAGATACCTATAATTATATGAGATGTTCTTCTAAGTTATATCTTCCAAAATTTACTTCTAGGTCTTAGCTGGAGATTTGCAACTTGGGGTTTTATATTTAAGGGACATAGTTATACTGAAATTGTGTTCAATAATTATTATATCATTTCAAGTAATTACATGCATACTATGCTCTATAATGTGTCGCTATATACATTCAGCAGAGCACCATTATTTATCCTATCACTTACAAGGCAATTTCATTTTGCAGATGTTATTAGGGGATCTGTAAACCTTCTAAATATTACTTTTTTTCTATGTGCTTATAGAAAAGCTATACCATTATGCCTAATCTTTTGAAAGTGAGGGAATTGCTTTAATGACCAGAAAGAGTACTTTCTTTGAATGGCCCATGTGAAAGGAGAGTGAGTATCTTAATGTTTCCATACAATATTTAGTTACTTTGAGGATATTATCGTATTGTTGGCCTTTATGCTAAAGAGAAAATGAAAAAAAAAGGGACATTATACTCTGTTATACTTGTGTTGTGACCAAGTCTAACTAACAGCTCTCATATATGTAGTTCTTAGAATTTGATAGTGTACTTTTTCTTATAAGTGTAATCACTGCCAATGATTGCTAAAAAGATTATGGAGAATGGAAGAGGTAACATAAAACTAAAGAAAGATATATATACCAAGTATTTTAATCAACTTTCTTTCAAGCATGTATGGATTCCTCCTAAAGCTCAGAACCCCATGGATCCCTTCTCAGAATAATATTTTTACTCTAATAAATGCATAAAATAAAATAGTAAATACATAATATTGCAAAGTGAACAAATATATAATAAAAATAGTTATCAAATATTATATAAAAACTTAATAAGTTCATGGACTCCAGGTTAAGAACCCATGGTTTAGATATTTTCTATTTCTAATACCCTTAATTTAGAAATAGAGAAATTGAGGCACAGAGGTTCAATGACTTGTCAAAGGTCACTTTTATAACAAAATGGTGGTCAGGTTTGCCCCCAGGGCAATGTAGTAAATCACTTTCTAAGGTCTCCTGTCAATCATTGAATCACAAATAGAGGAGATGTGTTGCTGACTCCTAATTCAGGTTCTCTCTCTGTACTTCAGAACCATATTTCCAAAGAACCCGTCCTCAAAGAACTTATAATCTAGAGTGAAATAGTGGTCAATATATATGAAATGGTTGAGGCAGGGATAGGAGGTTCTGCTTTGTTAATTCTGGACTTGCTTATTTTTGCAAATGGTGAGTTGGAGCTAGAACTCTGCTTGTTATAATAGACATTATTTCTTGTTTATCATCCTTTCTTTTTTTTTTTTTTTTTTTGCAGGCAATGGGGGTTAAGTGACTTGCCCAGAGTCACACAGCTAGTAAGTGTCAAGTGTCTGAGGCCGGATTTGAACTCAGGTACTCCTGAATTCAGGGCCGGTGCTTTAACCACTGCGCCATCTAGCTGCCCCCTATCATCCTTTCTTACTATAAAAGCTGTGAAAGGATACTGACCTTGCAATTGGGAGGTATGTGTTTGGATTCTGACTACAATGCTTACTAGCTGTGCAACTATGGGCAAGTAACTTAACCTCTTTAAGCTTCATTTCTGTCATAAAATAGGGATGACAACACTCATACTACCTATATCATAGTAAAAATATTTTGTAGATAGAAATGCTGGAATAATTATGATAAATTCAACAAATTATTAAGCAACTTCTATGTGTTAGGGTCTAGGTATACAAAAAATGGAGTTGTTTTTCTAATTTGCTTAATGATGTGACTTTATATCTTAGTCACATATCCATTTGAAGCTTCTTTTGGTAATAACTTGTGAGGCTGTTGGTGTAAATATAATTTCTTCCAAACTTCTGTCAAAATGTTCTTAAGAGGTTTTGGAGGCATTACTAGAGGTCTTTGTATTTATTGAATATCATAGTACTAGGAATTTACTTCTGCATGTTGTATGCCTAGTCTCTTCTTTTGATCAATCTATTTTTTATTTGTACCAAATAGTGGTGAGTATTATTACTTTGTAATTTAGTTTGAGATCTGGCATAGTTAGACTCTTTTATCCTAATTTTTAAGCATCTAGATGACTCTTTGAATAGAATGAAAGGCCTGGAGTCAAGAAGACCTGAGTTAAATTTCAGTTTCATCACTTATTAACTGTGTGGAACTCTGGAAAAGTCACTTAACCTCTGCCTACTTGAGTTTCTGTAATTGTAAAATGAGGATAATAATAGAACTGACCTCTTAGGATTGTTGTGAGGATTAAATGAGGTAATATTTATAAAGCACGTAGCACAGGGCTTGGAACATAGTAAGCCATTTGATAATTCTTCTTTCTTTCTTCTTCTTGAGATTCTTGACTTCTTTGCTTTCTATAGGATTTTTATTATTTTTCTAGTTCTTAAAAATAATTCTTCTAACAATCTATTGGCATGGCATTTAATAAGGAAAATTATTGAAGCAGGATTGTAATTTTGTTATATTGACTCATCCTGTCTATTAGCAATGGTTATTTTTTTTTGCCAATTATTTAGTTCTATTTTTAATTTGTATAACTAGCAATTTGTGGTTGTTTTTACATAAGGTATCTGATTAAACTAGTATTAATTTGAGCTGTAAAAGCTGAAACTGCACTAAGACATTCGAGCTACCCTGTAAGTTCCTGAACATATCTTGTTAGGTTGATTCTCAATTATTTTATATATTCTATAATTAATGGAATTTTTCTTTCTAACTCTTGCTGCTGGGTTTTTTTGAGGGGGTATTATATAGAAATGTTAATGAATTGTTTGGAATTATTGTTAGATCCTACAAGTTTGCTGAAATAATTAATCGTTTCAATTAAATATTTATTTGACTCTTTAGGGATGACCATTATATCAAATGCAAAAAGGTGATAATTATGCTGCTTATTTTTCTCTGCTTATTTATTCATTTTCTTTTTTCTTACTGTTATTGTTGGCACTATAGGGATGAGAATAAACATTTATATGGAAACCTTCTATGTTCCAGACACTATACTAAGTACTTTTATAAATATTATTTTAATTTGGTACTCTAAAAGGTAGATACTATTATTATCCCTTTGTATAGACTAAAATTCTAGCTAGTATGTCTAAAATATCTAATGAGTGGTCACAAATAAATTATAAGCATTAGCAAGAGTTAGGCTTTTAAGCATTTATTAAGGAGAATAAGAATTTGTTAAAGAGAGAGAAAGGCCTATATCATCTATCTATTAAAGGGAGAGCACATTTCTAGCTCCGCTCTCTGCCAGAGTCTAAAGGAAAGATAGTGAGGTCAGAGTGCCAGGCTCCCCCTTCTTCCTCCCACAAGCAAACATCACTTCCTGATGCCAAAGAAAAGACACATGGTCTTGCCCTCAAAGACCTTCACCTCATGGGCGGAGCTGTTCTACAGTAAGTCTCCAGCAGGTGGCGTCCATTCCAATCATTACAGTCCCCGCTTTGTTTCTTTCGAGAAACGGGGCATTTCCTTGATGAAACAGTCAAAAATAACAGAATGTAATAACCTATGCTAAATAACAATATGTTAATAACAATATAGAAAGGGGAGAGGGGAAAGTTTGTCCAGAGGGGCCGTGGGTTTTGTTTTTTGGGTTTTTTTTCCCCTCATGACCTGGTACTTGACATTAGTCTTGCAAAGGGAGGGCCTCTGCAGAGAGTACTTGTTACAGATGGCGCATATTATAACAGAACGAGAAAAAAGAAAAAAAACAACAAGAAGAAAAACAAAACTGTTCATTTAAAGTCTCTGAAAGTCTTTTCTCAGATGTCCTCTAGGTATAGTCATGGAATGGAAGTCTTTTCAGGGGTTGATGTGTGGATGCTGGTAATCAGCCAGGAATCTTTCCTACACAATTGAGCTTAACACAACTTAAAATAGCTTTGTCAATAATCCAAATCAAACAATGAAAGTTCTCAAAAACATGTCTAAATTAATTCAGAATCTTAGTTGTTACACAGGAAACATAGTAATAAAACAAAAAATTGAAACATTCTTTAAAATTACTATTACTTATAGTCCCCCTTATGCAGGGTAAATTGAGAAGACAATGTGCTGAGATATTAATTTCTAAAAATATTTTTTTATCTTTGTTTCATCACTTTTTGCATCATTTGCCTAATTATCCTCATGCCATTATGAGAAATTACAAAAATCTAATATAATTGGTAACAGGTTCAAAGCCAAATTCAACACTGTATTATCATAACACCTGAGATAATTATGGGGTTACCATAAAAGAACAGAGAAATGATGGGATATGAGCATTCCCACACTTGAGCAATATATACTACCCATGCAGTATGCCAGGCTTAAAATAGGTGGATGGAATATATGTCCATGCCACCGAATATATTGGAGGAAACTGAGTCAGGCTTAATCAGATGCATGGGATTGAGATGTCCATGGCATCAGGCATATAGGAGGGGGCATAGAAGCCAGGTGAAGAATGAGATGGGTGGGATCAAAACTTCCAGCCATCTGTACAGTATTGTGGGGGAAAATAAAATAAAATATTAAACAAAGAGAATTCAGCCTCAACATTTGTCAAAAGCCGTTCCCTCAGCCATACCTTGACTTTATGCATGTCTCCCCCTCATGTGACAGTTCAGTGTCTGCTCTTGCATGTATTCCTCTTGTGGTTGGATGGCATCTTGGCCAACTGGCATCTAATAACTCAGAATAAAGGCAATTAATGTCTCAAATGATAAGTTCCCATAATCCAAGTCTTATATGGATTTTAAAATTGAGGATAATAAATGATAGCAAAAAATGTGAATACATCTTGACTCAGAATATAATATATAGTTATGCAACAATTTCAAATAATAGCTTTTTTAAACTTAGTATACAATTACTTTTGTGAAAAATTGAAACATTTAAATACAAGTTTACGCACAACACAATCTCAAAGAAAACTTTTTTTTTGAAAAAAGAAAACTTACAAATGTTCCTCTCTTTTTTTTTGAATATGCTGATCAAAAATAATACTTCTAGAATCAATTTACACTTGCCATGGCAACCAATTTGCCAGGGAAATGCTTTCAAGAGTTTGATCAAATAATCAGTTGAGAAAAAATAACAAAAACAAACAACTCAAAATATGGGAGCACAATACTCCCAGAATTAACATTGTATTGTGTAATTTAAGATTCTAAATGTGGATTCTAATCTGTTCCCCCAGTTTTGGGGAAAACTGACTAAAGTCACTGATAAAACAAGTTTAGGTTTTTAAGGATTTATTGGAAAATAGAAAGAAAAAGATTGAGAACAGAATTCCAACAGCGTGGCATTCCTATCTTTCCTCAAATTTCCTATGAAGTCCTCTGCCGCCACCACCATCAAGTCAGGAACCCAAAAAACCCCAGAGCTCTCCGCGCAGGCTCCCTTTCCTCCTTCCTGTCTCCTCCCAGACCATAGGAGGCTCCTCAAGTTGATTGTCTGGTAGCCTTGATAGACAGCACCCATGAGCAAAACGTCATTTCCTGATGCCAAGGAAAAGCCACAATGCCTCTGAGGCATTTTCCTCATGGTGGAGCTTTCCCACAGCAAGTCTCCAGTAGGTGGCATCATTCCAATCATTACAGTATTATAAAATCAAAACCATCTTGCAATGTTTCAAAATAGAGATAGATGAATGAATAGAAGAAAATACACATGGAACAATAGAAGACAATGAAATTCAAACTAGGGAAATCTAAATGAATATGAACAACACTAATAAGAGTATTATAAAATATAAACTTGATCACATGACTATAAAAGCTTTTACCAATGTTCTCTTTTTTAAAAAAAATTAAGTATAAAACACAATCTCAAAAGCATGAAAATCTCTGAAAATAAACCCATACCATTAATTTCAAAATGTAGATGTAATAGCATAGAAATCCTATGTAACCTCTGAACTCATATTAATAGTCTGAATGAATTTAGAACACTTTTGATTCCAATATCTAAAATCCCCAATACTCATATCAATACCTTGCTGCTTACTTCTACATTTCTGTAAAATATATACCCTTCCATGGCAAAAGAAGCAGAGTCTTGAACTATGTTGATGATTATCATTCTTTTTCAGCTTAAGTTTTTCTTCTTTAACCCCTCTATATTGTCTGTCAGTCCTTTCACCATACAAATGCTTTATAAGGTTACTAATTAAAGACAAAAGCAGATTAGCAAAATTATGAACAAAACGAGCATATCTGGAATTTAAAGGGTTTTCTAAGGTCGAGTCAGAAGCACAGCCAGGCTGTGGAAAGGCTGAGCCTGAAGCTGCAAATGTAGGCAGAGAAAGCTGTGCATGTGCATCAGATCTCTGGACTTCCCAGGCAGGGGAAGCAAGGGGCTTGGCCATGGGAGGTGTAGAAGGTGGGGTCTGTAGAGGAGGGGAGGGACCAGGGCAATTTGAATCAGACTTGATTTTGAACTCAGGCCTGGATTCCCCTTCCCACACTTCCTCTACTGCTAGGGGATTAAAGGCTTCTAGAGGTTGGGTCATTGCCTCCAGGCATTCAAAATTAGAGCAACAATTAGTGTTAGAATTTGGAAAAGCTTCAGAAATCAGAGTATTCTCTGAAAAAGCATGGTTGGGGGGGGGGGCAGCTAGGTGGCACAGTGGATAAAGCACCAGCCCTGGATTCAGGAGTACCTGAGTTCAAAGCCGGCCTCAGACACTTAACACTTACTAGCTGTGTGACCCTGGGCAAGTCACTTAACTCCAATTGCCTCACTAAAAAAAAAAAATTTAAAAAAAAAAAAAAGCATGGTTGGGAGAGAGGGGGATATTTATATTCCCTTGTGTGAGCTGGTTCTTCTAAGAAAAATAAAAATAAAAATAGAAAATGCACAAAAACAAAACATTAACATGATCGTATCTCCCATTTGTCTGGTTAAATAGACTAAAATCAAAAATAGGGTAATTAGGGAGTTTAAAAGGTCCATTTGAAAAAATTTAAAGGGAAAACACCTGGCAGTTCAGCAGTACTTCGGATTTAAAGGGACAGGGTAGGGGAAATTTCTTACCCTACCAGAAGATCAGAAGATGGAGGTTTCAGCTTTCCTCTGCATGGTCAGCCATCTGTATAGACTAAAATTCTAGCTAGTCTGTCTAAAATACCTAACGAGAGGTCGCCAATAAATTATAAGCTTTAGCAAAAGTTAGGCTTTTAAGCATTTATTAAGGAGAATAAGAATTTGTTAAAGAGATAAAGGCCTACATTCATCTATCTATAAAGGGAGAGTGCGTTTCTAGCTCAGCTCTCCACCAGAGTCTACAGAAAAGAGAGTGAGTCAGAGCGCCATACTCCCCCTTCTTCCTCCCACAAGCAAACGTCACTTCCTGATGCCAAAGAAAAGACCCATGGTCTTGCCCTCAAAGACCTTCACCTCATGGGCGGAGCTCTTCTACAGCAAGTCTCCAGCAGGCGGCGTCATTCCAATCATTACACCCTATTTTGCAGTTGAGAAAACACAGAGGTTAAGTGAGTTGCCCAGGGTCACAGAGTTAAAAAATGTCTGTGACTGGACTTGAACTCAGGAATTCTTGACTCCAGGCCCAAGATTTTATCAACTATTCCATTAGTTGCTTTGTATACTATGTCAAATAGAACTGGTAACAGTGGACATTTTTGTTTCACCTTTGGTTTTGTCTAAAAGGATTCTAGATGAGTTGGTCTGGGTGGAACCAAGATGGCAGAGAGAAGCCAGGAAGTTGACTGAGCTCTCCAGAGTTTCCCTCAAAAACAACATTAAATCAAGCCTCCACACAGATTCTGGAACTGCAGAATCTACAAAAAGAGAGAGACACACAATAGTCCAACTTGAGATAATTTAGAAGACCTTAGGAAAGGTCTGTCTCACTTGCGTGAAAGGGTGAGGCAGCACAGCTCAGCGAAGTGCAGGAGAGGGTCTGGGCAAGTCAGTAGAAGGCTCCTGGCTATAGTACAAATCAGTAGCTGAGGCCCCTTGGTCCTGCCTCAGCAGGCTATTACCATAGCAGGCCATTTGTGAGACCCATCAGCCCTCACTGAGAGGGCAAACTGCCAACTAGAGAACAACCCACAGGATAGGCACAACTTGGCCAAGCCATCCTAGCACAGGGAGCAAGCCCAGGTTGATGAGGAATCCAAAAGCCACAGAGGCCTCAGAGCAGAAATCCAGTGACCAGGTCCCTATCTCCCAGCACAAGAAGCTTTTAGCAGTGGCCACTGTGCTCCAGGAGAAGACCTCAACTTTATAAGTTCAAAAAATAGGCTACAAGGGGGGCAGCTAGGTGGCACAGTGGATAGAGCACTGGCCCTGGATTCAGGAGTACCTGAGTTCAAATCCAGCCTCAGACACTTAATACTTACTAGCTGTGTGACCCTGGGCAAGTCACTTAACCCCCATTGCCCCACCAAAAAAAAATACAATTGGCCATATGGTGGAAAAACTGCCCAAATAGAAAGGTAGATACAAAAACTTACTGAGGAAAATGATGTCACAAAAATTAGAATTGGGTAAATGGAAGGTAATGACTCCATGAGATACCTAGAATTCATTAAGCAGAATCAAAAGATTGAAAAAATAGAAGAAAATGTGAAATACCTCATTGGAAAGACAAGTTATCTGGACAATAGATCCAGGAGAGATAATCTAAGAATTATTTCACTACCTGAAAACCACAATAAAAAAAAAAAGGAGTCTAGACACCATATTCCAGGAAATTATCAAAGAGAACTGCCTTGATATTGTAGAATCAGAGGATACAATCATCATTTAAAGAATACACTGATCACCTCCTGAAAGAAACCCTAAAAGGAAAACTCTAAGGAATGTTGTAGCAAAATTCCAGAATTAGCAGGTGAGGGAGAAAATACAAGCAGCCAGAAAGAAACAATTTAAATATCATGGAGCCACAGTCAGAAATACACAGGACCTGACAGCTTCAACATTAAAGGATTAGAAGGCTTGGAATATGATATTCAGGAAGGCAAAGGAGCTTGGATTATAACCAAGAATTAACTACCCAACAAAACTGATCATTATCTTTTGGGGAAAAGATGGACATTCAATGAAATAGGGAACTTCAAAGGTTTCCTGAAGAAAAGACAAGAACTGAAGAGAAAATTTGATCTCCAAATACAAGACTCAAGATAAATATAAAAAGGTAAACAGGGGGGAAAATGTTATTCAATAAGGTTAAACTGTTTACATCCCTATGAGGGAAGATAATACTTTTAACTTGAGATCTGTATCTCTATTAAAGTAAAGTTACTAAATAGACTTTGAATGTGATGATATAAAGAAACTTAAGGGGCAGAATAAAAGGAGAATAGGGGAGGAGAGGGAAGGAGAGGTGGAATGTGATTAATTATATCATATGAAGAGGCACAAAAAGCCTATTACATTAGAGGGAAAGAAGGGAGGGGTGAGCATTGTTTCAAACTTACTCTCATCAGATTTGGTTTAAAAAGGGAATAACATATACACCCATTTGGACAAAGAAACTTAGCTTACATTCTTTTTAAAAAAATTAATTAATTAAATTTTTTTTTGGTGAGGCAATTGGGGTAAAGTGACTTGCCCAGGGTCACACAAATAGTGTCTGAGGCTAGATTTGAACTCAGGTCCTCCTGAATCCAGGGCTGGTGCTCTGTCCACTGTGCCAACTAGCTGCCCCTTAGCTTACATTCTATAGAAGCAAAAGGGTTAAGGAGAAAAAGGGTGGTACTGATAGAAGGGAGGGAAGAAGCAGAGAGGAAAGGGGAAAAAAAAAGGAAGGATGGCCGTTAAAAGGGAGGGCAGATTGAGGGAGGCAGTGGTCAGAAGCAAAACACTGGTGAGGGAGAATAGGGTGAAAGAAGAAAAAAAAAGAGTACAACAAAGGGGAAAATAGGACGGCGGGGAAATACACAGTAATCATAACTGTGAATGTGAATAGGATGAACTCTCCACCAAAACAGAAGCAAATTGCAGAGTGGATTAAAAAACACAATCCTAAAATATGTTGCTTACAAGAAACACATTTGAAGCAGAGAGATACACACAGAGTAAAGGTAAAAGGTTGGAGCAGAATATATCATGTTTCAGCTGAAGCCAAAAAAGCGGGAGTAGAAATCCTCATCTCAGACAAAGCAAAACCAAAAATAGATCTAATTAAAAGAGATAAGGAAGGAAACTACATCCTATTAAAAGGTACCATAGATAATGAAGTAATATCAATACAAAACACATATGCACCAAGTGGTATAGCATGTAGTTACTTAGAGAAGTTGAATGAGTTACAAGAGGAAATAGATAGCAGAACTGCTAGTGGGAGATCTTAACCTTCCCCTCCCAAAACCAGTTCATTTATCTTTAAACAGAAATCAGATGTCAAATAGCTAGGAAAATAAACTTTCATTAATGTCTCCTAATTGAATGTTTGGGATTGTTGGTTACTTTGCAGTGAATATATTATCTAGGTTTTGTGACTTTAGTACAATATTTGCTTTTTTATTATAATGTAGCTTCATGGTGATATTTAGAACATTCTCCAGTGTTCAGAACTGAGTTACATGTTTTTTGCATTCTTCTTTTTACCTTGGGAATCATCAAATAACTTTTCCAACTCAGTTGTTTGTTGTTATTATTTCTCTATGTTACTCATGAACTTAAAAGTTCTATAATTTAAA
The DNA here is from genome assembly GCF_019393635.1 of Dromiciops gliroides. Taxonomy (NCBI): domain Eukaryota; kingdom Metazoa; phylum Chordata; class Mammalia; order Microbiotheria; family Microbiotheriidae; genus Dromiciops; species Dromiciops gliroides. The sequence continues at coordinate 171,221,373 of NC_057861.1, read as the reverse complement.
TTTCCTAAATAAAAAGCAATTTTCATATAATTGAATATTTTACCCTTTGTTAGTGATGACAATGATTGTGACAAGTATTAAGGAAGGTATGCATTAATAGGTTTAAATAGTATGTTGGGTTTTGTTCTTGTATCATGTAAATGGAAGCAAAGTATGACATAATTAGTAGAGAGTTAGCCTGGGAATCATGAAGACCTGGGTTCAAATCCTCCCTCTAACACATAATGGATATATGACCCTGGAAAAGTCACAACTTTCCAAACTATACAATTCTCTAATACCATAAGTTTCTGAGAAGATGACGTCTTGCATTGGAAAAGGAGCCTCCCTCACATAGGAGTTTGCTATTATTAATGAAATCACTGGTTACATCCTTATCTTTAGCTTCATATTAATGGATAAAGAGTTAAAAAATCAAGCATAATGAATTACTTGAATGTTTTTGTTTGTAACGATTGGAATGACGCCACCTGCTGAATACTTACTGTAGAAGAGTTCTGCCCATGAAGCGAAGGTCTTTGAGGGCAAGACCAGGAGTCTTTTCTTTGGCGGGAGGAAGTGACGCGGACTAGTGGGAGGAGGAAGAAAGAGACTGGCGTGGACTCTGGGGCTCTTTCCTTTGGACTCTGGTGGAGAGCGGAGCTAGAAATGTGCTCTCCCTTTAATAGATAGGAATTTAGGCCTTTCTCTCTCTCTTTATCAAATTCTTATTCTCCTTAATAAATGCTTAAAAGTCTAACTCTTGCTAAAGCTTATAATTTATTGGCGACCACTCATTAGATATTTTAGACAGACTAGCTAGAATTTTAACCCTTAACAGATGGCTGACCACGAAGAGGAAAGCTAAACCTCAGTCTTCTGATCTTCTGGTAGGGTAAGAAATTTCCCCTACCCTGTCCCTTTAAATCCGAAGTACTGCTGAATTGACAGGTGTTTTCCCTTTAAATTTTTTCAAATGGACCTTTTAAACTCCCTAATTACCCTATTTTTGATTTTAGTCTGTTTAACCAGACAAATGGGAGATAAGATCATGTTAATGCTTTGTTTTTGTGGATTTTCTATTTTTCCTTTTATTTTTGTTAAAAGAGCCAGCAACTTACTCACACAAGGAAATATCTCTCCCTCTCCCAACCATGCTTTTTTCTGAGAAACCTGAAGAGATTCCCGTAGCTTTTCCCAGTTCTAACACAAATTGTTGCTTTAATTTTGCATGCCTGGAGGCAATGACCCACCCTCTAGAAGCTTTTAATCCCCTAGCACCTGGAGGCAAAGTGGGGGAGAGGAATCCAGGCCTGAGTTCAAAATCAAGTCTGATTCAAATTGCTCTGGTCCCTCCCCTCCTCTCCAGACCCCACCCTCTACTCTCCTATGGCCAAGCCTATAGCTTCCCCTGCCTGGGAAGTCCAGAGAACTGATGCGCATGCTCAACTTTCTCTAACTACATTTGCAGCTTCAGGCTCACCCCTTCCCCAGCCTGGCTGTGCTTCTGAGACAACCTTAGAAAACCCTTTAAATTCCAGATATGCTCGTTTTGTTCATAATTTTGCTAACCTGCTTTTGTCTTTAATTAGTAATCTTATAAAGCATTTGTATGGTGAAAAGCTGACAGACAATATAGAGGGGTTTAAAGAAGAAAAACTTAAGCCGAATAAGAATGACAATCATCAACATAGTTCAAGACTCTGCTTCTTTTGCCATGAAAGGGTATATATTTTACAGAAATGTAGAAGTAAACAGCAAGATATTGATATGAGTATTGGGGATTTTAGATATCAGAATCAAAAGTGTCTGAATTCACTCAGAGTAATAGTATCAGTTCAGAGGTTACATAGGATTTCTGTGCTATTATATATACATTTTGAAATTAATGGTATGGGTTTATTTTCATAGAGATTTTCATGCTTTTGAGATTGTGTCTTATACTTAGTTTCCTAAAACAAGGAGAATATTTGTAAAAGCTTTTTATAGTCATGTGATCAAGTTTATATTTTATAATACTCTTATTGATATTAAGTTCATATTCATTTAGATTTCCTTAGTTTGAATTTCACTGTATTTTATTGTTCCATGTGTATTTTCTTCTATTCATTTGTCTATCTAATTTTGAAACATTGCAAGATGGTTTTGATTTTATTATACAATGTTAATTCTAGGAGTATTGTGCTCCCATATTCTGAGTTGTTTGTTTTTGTTATTTTTTCTCAACTGATTATTTGATCAAACTCTTTAAAGCATTTCCCTGGCAAATTGTTTGCCATGGCAAGTGTAAATTGATTCTAGAAGTATTATTTTTGATAAGCATATTCCAAAAAAAAAAAAAGAGGGGAATGTTTGTAAAAGTTTTCTTTTTTCAAAAAAAGTTTTCTTTGGGATTGTGTTGTGCTTTAACTTGTATTTAAATATGTTCAGATTTTCAAAAAGTAATTGTATACTAAGTTTAAAAAAAGGGGTATTATTTGAAATTGTTGCATAATTATATATTGTGTTCTGAGTCAAGATGTAGTCACATTTTTTGCAATCATTTATTATCCTCAATTTTTAATCCATATGAGACTTGGATTATGGGAACTTATCATTTAAGACACTAATTGCCTTTATTCTGAGTTATCAGATGCAGTTGGCCAAGATGCCATCCAATCACAAGAGGAATACATGCAGAGCAGACACTGAAACTGTCACATGAGGGGAGACATTGCATGAAGTCAAGGTATGGCCGAGAGAACGGCTTTTGACAAATGTTGAGGTTGGATTCTCTTGGTTTAATATTTTATTTTATTTTTCCCCACAATATTGTACAGATGGCTGGAAGTATTCATCCCACCCATCTCACTCCTACACCTGGCTTCTATGCTCCCTCCTATATGCCTGATGCCATGGACATCTCAATCCCATGCATCTGATTAAGCCTGACTCAGTTTCCTCCAATATGTTCGGTGGCATGGACATATATTCCATCCACCTATTTTAGACCTGGCATACTGCATGGGCAGTATATATTGCTCAAGTGTGGGAATGCTCATATCCCATCATTTCTCTGTTCTTTTATGGTAACCCCCATAATTATCTCAGGTGTCATGATAAATACAGTGTTGAATTTGGCCTTGACACCTGTTACCAATTATATTAGATTTTTAAATTTCTCATAATGGCATGAGGATAATTAGGCAGATGATGCAAAAAGTGATAAAACAAAGATAAAAATTATTTTTATTACTTAATATTGCAGCAATTGTCTTCTCAATTACCCTCCATAAGGGGGGACTATAGTAATATTATAATTTTAAAGAATGTTTCAATTTTTGTTTTATTATATGTTTCATGTGTAACAACTAAGATTCTGAATTCCCTTAGACATGTTTTTGAGAACTTTCATTGTTTGATTTGATTATTGACAAAGCTATTTTAAAGTTGTGTTAAGCTCAATTTTGTAGGAAATTTTCCTGGCTGATTACCAGCATCCACACATCAACCCCTGAAAAGACTTCCATTCCACGACTACACCTAGAGGACATCTGAGAAAAGACTTTCAGAGACTTAAATGAACAGTTTTGATTTGTTGTTTTTGTTGTTTTTTTTCTCTTTCTGTTATAATATACACCATCTGTAACATGTATTCTCTGCAGAGGCCCTCCCTTTGCAAGACTAATGTCAAAGCGTCGGTTCATGAGGAAAAAAAAAAAATTGCCCCTCTGGACAAAACTTTCCTCTCTTCCTTTTCTATATTGTTGTTCACATATTATTAGTTAGCAATAGTTATATTGTTTTTACTGTTCCGTCAAGGAAACATTTTGTTTCTTGAGGAACAACAGGGGGGACTGTAACGATTGGAATGACGCCACCTGCTGGATACTTACTGTAGAAGAGTTCTGCCCATGAAGCGAAGGTCTTTGAGGGCAAGACCAGGAGTCTTTTCTTTGGCGGGAGGAAGTGACGCGGACTAGTGGGAGGAGGAAGGAAGAGACTGGCGCAGACTCTGGGGCTCTTTCCTTTGGACTCTGGTGGAGAGCGGAGCTAGAAATGTGCTCTCCCTTTAATAGATAGGAATCTAGGCCTTTCTCTCTCTCTTTATCAAATTCTTATTCTCCTTAATAAATGCTTAAAAGTCTAACTCTTGCTAAAGCTTATAATTTATTGGCGACCACTCATTAGATATTTTAGACAGACTAGCTAGAATTTTAACCCTTAACATGTTATATAATTAAAGTGTCTTGTTTACTGTAATTTGTACATAAATGGGTGATAATGGTAAAAATACAGGATATTATTGGAGTAGACTTGACCATTAAAAAAAAAAGCATAATTTTTTTTCAAAGGATTCTAGTTTATCTCCATTACATATAATGTTTAGTCTTGGTTTTAGATATATACTATTTTTCAGAGAAAGATAAGATTCATTTATTCCTAAAATTTTAGGGAATTTTAAAAAATATAAATAACTGATGCATTTTGTCAAATGTTTTAATGTATCTATTGAAATACTCATAAAATTTTGGTTAACAGTATCATTAAAATGGTTAGTTAATATTATAGCTGTACTAATGGAAAATCCACCAGTATTTCTTGTACAAATCTCATCTGTTAGTTTATATACTAATTTTTGGATATGTTGTTTTAGCTTCTTCTCATACATATTTTCTTAATGATCCATCAAAGCTAATTAAGGGTATTGGTCTCTAGTTTTCTTTTTCTGTTTTGACTCTTTTGATTTATGTATCAAGACCATATTTCCATCAAAGGAGGAATTTGGTAAGATCTTTTCATTTGCTATTTTTACAATATTTGTAATAATTTTGCAAAATTTTTAATAATATAATTATTTTTTTTTGACTGGGCTGCTAGGTGGCGCAGTAGATAAAGCACTGGCCCTGGATTCAGGAGGACCTGAGTTCAAAGCCAGTCTCAGACACTTGACACTTACTAGCTGTGTGACCCTGAGCCAGTCACTTAACCCTCATTGCCCCGCAAAAAAAAATAGTATAATTATTTATTTTTTGAATGTTTGATGGGATTCCCTTGTGCATATATCTGGTCCTGGATATTTTTCCTTTTAGAAGTACATTTTGTGGCTTGTTCAATTTATCCCTCTGATATTTAGTTATGTTAATTTGAATTTCTAATTCTGTTATTTTGGGTACTTTATATTTTTATAAAAATCATTTTTAATTTATATAATCAGTTTTATTGTCATATAGTTGGGCAAATAGAATATAATAATAACTTTTATTTCTTCTTCATTTGTTGAGAATTCTTTTTAATTTTTGATACTGATAATTTGGTTTTTCTCCCTTTTAATCAAGTTGGATAATGGATTTTTATTTTTTAAACTGCTCTTAGTTTTTTCTATTAATATTTATTGTTTTATATTTTATTAATATTTGATTTCTTAGGATTTTTATTTTGGTGTTTGATTCAGATCTTAATATCTCAATTGTCTGACAGTTTAGTTATATTCCCAATTCATTGATCTATGCTTTTTGTTTTTATTAAAAAAGTTTATAGATATATAAATTTTGCTTTAATTATTGATTTCACTACATCAGTAACATTTTTATATGGTGTCTCAATGTTGTCATTATCTTTGGTGAAATTATGTATTATTTCTATAATACTTTTCTTTCAAACAGTTCTTTATTATAAAGATATTTATTTTCCTGTAGATTTTTTGATATTTTCCCAGAGTTCCTTTATTTAATATAACTATTACATTGTCAGTTAAATGTATGTAACATTTCTATTTTTCTACATGTTTGTGAGGCTTTTTCTTTTTGTCCGAATTCATAATCAATTTTTATAAAGATGCCGTAACATCTGAGAACAATAATCAATAATCACTATAGGTCTTTCATATCTAAATTTTACTAAAATTTTATTCTATTGACAATTCTATTAACTTCTTTTTATTTTAAAATTATATTTTTCTGGTTTTCCTTTCAAGCACATAGAAACTATGCCATTATATGTATTCATATTAAGTATTTAAATCAATTCATCATCTATGTTACCTTTTGCTAAAATGTACTTTTCCACCTTTATTTCTTTTAATTAAATTTATTTTGGGTGTTACTTTGTCTGAAATCATAATTGCTACCCTTGATTTTTTGTGTTCAGCTGAGGCATAAAAGATTTTTCTCCAACCTTTAATTTTAACTCTTTGTGAGTTGTAATATTTCAAGTGTGTTTCTTGTAAACAACATATTCTTGAATTTTACTTTCCAATACATTCTGCTAATAACATTTTATTATATTAATATATTGCCATTTATTTATCTACTTCTAATTCAAAGGGCATTAACTTTGTTTCTAGTTCTTTGATATTACAAAAATGATGCTATACATATATTTTGTATATATGGTACCTTTTGCTATTTATTTTATCTCCTTGAGTTATATGTTTAGTAAAGGTATAACTGGAGCATAGTGTACATAAAATTAAGGGGAAATCATAGTATAATTGAAAAAATAAAGAATATATTTATTGGGGGCAGCTAGGTGGTGCAGTGGATAAAGCACCAGCCCTGGATTCAGGAGTACCTGAGTTCAAATCCCGCCTCAGACACTTGACACTTACTAGCTGTGTGACCCTGGGCAAGTCACTTAACCCCTATTGCTCTGCCAAAAAAAGAAAAAAAAAGAAAGAAAGAAAATATATATCAATTCATAGCTTTGCCAATATTTTATTAGAGGTCCATATCTTAACCAGGTGCTCCAACAATGGAGACAGAATGTGATATGGTAAAGAATAGATTTAAGGTGTATAGCCAGGGAAAAAGAAAAAAAAAGTTTCAATGTATAATGAAGGGGGTTAGGTCTTATGCTTAAAGGTAGTGGGAGGTAGGTATTATAAGAATTTTAGAAAATAAGTAGTTTTATAATAACTTCTATTAAGATTGTGATAGAGCATCAATCATCAAAGAAGAAAAGGATTGCTGGGCAGAGGAAAGGTCAACTGAGCTTGAATAACCTAAATTTGTATTGAACTTTATCAGGAGAGGTATATGGCTATTTCAAAAATTATTTGGAAGCATGTGGATAAAATGTAAAAAGCAGGTTTATATGTACTGTGGTTTGGGGTTCACATTGTGAGACATGCAATAAGATGAGGTTGCTTATAATGTTTAGTTAAAGTATAAAGAGACGAGAAGGGTACTGGAGACAGAGTTTGGGAGTAGAATTATAGGATCATAGATATCAAGCTAGTTGAGTTAGTACATCTATATATAGCTTTATAGAGTTGGTCCATCTAGTTCAAAATTCTCATTTGACAGATTATCATTTGACAGAAGCCAACAAAAATTAGATGTCTTGCCTAAGGTCACATAGTGGCAAGATTTGAATATGATTTGAGACAATTCACTGTACAATACTCAATAAACCATAAACCCTTTTCCTAAATTTCTGTTCTATTCTAATAAATTCTACTCCTCTCCAGGTCTATTCCAAATTGTTTTATCTTTCTCGTAGCCTTTTTCACTCTACATCTCGGGGTTCTGATTTTTCAGTGAAATCTTTTAACTTTTCAATCATTATTCCTTCTACCTGTTTATTTGGACATGACTTTGATTCTTTCCTCTTTATTATTTGTGGTCTAATGTGTTACCATGATGGTAGATTGTTGAAGTGGGCTGCTGAAGAGGTTCTTCAAGCTAGAAAGGTATAAGAATTGTGTGATAGATATTTAGATAGGTAGTGTGTATGCATCCACATGTGTGCACATGCGTGTCTTCATATGTATATATGGACATGTGCCCATGTATTATTTATGTGCATTTACACGTGCAGATTATGTCCACGTTTGTGATTATATATATATATATATATACATGTTGCACACATGCATTCATAATACATACCAACATGCATATATAGACTACCTATCATTCTTCTACCTTTCTAGCTTCAAGACCTTCTTCTCCAGTCCATTTTAACCATCTACCATTTCGTTTGCATATGAGAGATACTTGCAGACTATATATTAAATATTATCTTCCTTTAGACAGTAATATGTCCATTATCTCATAAGTCATTTTCTATCAAGTAGTGACATAATATAAATAAGATAGATAATCAGGCCATATATACATGTCCTATATGGACTCTGAATGATTAATATCTGTCTCAGTAGAAAATAAATGCATCTCAGATTTAAAAAAAATAATTCCTTTTCAAATGGATGTTTAAAATAACCTTTGAATTTATTTTGTATTTATATTTTATTTCACGCAGGATTCTATACGTGAGGAGGAAGAACTTCTTCAAGAAAGCATTCACATGTCATATCCAAGGTTGTTTTATGTGGGGAATATATCTTTTTAAAATTTTTAATGTTTTCTATAGACTGAATACAGCCCAGCTTAATGTGCTCAACACTCTCTGTCTGTGTTCTTCCCAAGGGCTACATTGGTAGCTATTTCTCAGTTCTTGGAACTTTAGCTTCATTCCTGGCAACATACAACAGGGCCTGCCCTGGTACATAGGTGGTGACAGGGAGATGAGACTTGGTTCTGCTTCTGGACATATAATGAAGCTTTTGTTCTGTGAAGAAACTTCTGTACCATGGTTTTTACTGCATGCTCCAATTGCCTTGGTCATAATTATATAATACTCCCAAAAATGCCTACCAGGATATCAAGTTTAAGAAGTCACAGTGGGAACTGACCCTAAACTTGGAGTCAAAAAGACCCAGGTCCAGATCCCACCTCATACTTGCTAGCTGTATGCTATGGGCAGATCTCAACTCCTCTGATTCTTCAGTTTCTATATCTATAAAATGGGGATAATAATACATATAGTAAAAGTCAATTAAAAAGCATTTATTACGTACTCACTGTGTACCATACACTAAACTAACTACTGGGAAAACAAACAAAGGCAATAGTTCTTGCCCTCAAGGAGCTCATAGTCTAATAGAAACTTACCTTAAATCATTTTCAAGAGGCTCAACTGTGAAGATGAATGTAATTAGCTTTGTAAAACGTAAATGATATATGATTATCAGGATATCATCATCATCTTTATATTCATCTTCATCACCTTCAGCATCATCAGCAGCAGTACTAACAGTAAGACAAAGACATCTAGCTAGTTCCTGAAATAATAACTAGGAATGCTGTACCTGGAGTCAGGAATACCTGAGTTCAAATACTGCCTCTGATACTTTTTGTCTATGTGACCTTGACAAAGTCATTTCACCTCTGACTTCCTCAATCCAATCCAATAAACATTTATAAAGTGCCTACTATGTACCAGACAAAAACCAGGTGGCATAATAGAATACTTGGTCTGGAAGATCTTAATTCAAATCTGGCCTCAGACACTTACTAGCTGTGTGACTCTGGGCAAGTCACTTAACTCTGCCTCAGTTTAGTCATCTGTAAAACAAACTGGAAAAGGAAATGAAAACCACTCCAGTATCTTTGCCCAGAAAACCCCAAATGGGGTCATGAAGACTTGGCTATGACTCAAATGACTGAGAAACAAAAAGTACGTGTCAAGTACTGTGCATCAGTTTTCTCATCTGTAAAAATGACAATAATAACACCTAGCTCCTAGGGTTTTTATGAGGATAAAATGAGATAAGATTTGTAAAATTCTTTACAAACCATAAAGTGCTATACAAGTGGTATCTATCTATATTTATTATTATTAGCATGAAGTATTCTGCTGTTATGGCATAATGACATCTCTCAAGGTACATGTGAGTGAATCGTGACAGATGATTCTTCTGCATTTAGTGTCTGAAACTCCCTGGGATATGGTTTAGACTTTATTTGTGAATATCTCAGTAAGGGTTCTCTGCTTGGTATAGCCCTATAACAGACAAAACCAGTATCAGCCCCCACATCCCTTGGCATGATGCACTTAATGTCTGCTGCCTTTGTGTGTCGGGTGAACTTAGTCAAGTGATTCTTTAGTTACATTAAAAAATGAGACTTTAGGCTTAAGTTTTCCCCAGGATAGGTAATATGAAATAAGTGCTTAGGTCATTTTACCAGTAGCTATGGAATTATTTCATGGAAATTATTGAAAGAAACTAACCCCCCCAAAAAAACAACCCCACAACACCTCACACACAAAAAACACCCTTATTGTGTTTACTTAAAATGTTTGATGCTCCGTAATGAAATCTGTTTACCTTCATAACTGTGTATTAGTGGCCATTAAAGGCAATAGATACAGTAGTTTAAAAGTAATAAAATTTACAACAAAGTGTATTTAATTTGAAATTGAATTGCAAGCAAATGGGTGTCCTAATGAACCCTTGTGTCAATGTAGCTCTAACCAAATTAACCGAAATCGTTTCCATCACAGGAAACTAAATGAGCTCAAAGACTTGAACAGGCCATTCCTCTGGTGGGAGAATAGTCATTGTCACAGATGGCTCTGTTGTTAGCATTAAGCTCAAGTTCAAGAGCAGTGAAATGTGAGCTCCTTCTTAATTCAAATGAATTTGGGGAATCAGCTTAAAGTTGGCATGACTTTCTAGTAGCTAAAAAACAAACAAATGGACTAATAATAATAATAATAATAAAATACATCACCAAACAAATCAATAAGGATTTGGGGTAGAGCCAGTAAATGTTAACGGAGGAAGATGAGCCAAGAAGATATGGGGGAGAATAAACAAACAAACAAACAAACAAACAAAAAAAACCAACCCAATCTTATTTTCTGGCCATTACATTAAGAGAAAAGTTTAGGCCCTATGAGCTACTTATCTATTTAAGTGATTATTTTCAAATGGCCCTTTAACTGACCTTTATGATTCAAAAGAGGCCATGTGGCTTAGTAGATAGAAAGGTAACTTTAGACTCAGATAAGCCTGGCTCAAGGCCCACTTCTGACACATGTTGCCTGTGGGACAACACCCCCTCCCCCAGCAAATCACAACCTCTCAGTGCCCCAGGTAGCACTAATAAGTTATAGAACAGGTGGAGATCTGCACTGATAAATGGATTTCCTTACCAGATCTCATCCAAACAGGTGGAAAAAATAGAGAGTTTGCTTGCAAATTGGTGAAAAGAAGTGTTTCCTGTTACTTGCTGTCTGCATGACTTTGGACAAGTCACTTCCCTTATCCATAAAATAAGCATATTAGATTGAATGTGTTCTAAGGAGCCTTTCAGCTCTAAACTTTTATGATTCTTAGCACTTTACTTTCTGGTAAATTTAAGTGAAAATCCCAAAGAATCATCTGAATTATTTTCAGAAGTATTGGGCACCATGATATAATGGGAAGCCATCAGGCAGCAAGCCGTAGTCATATTTTTAAGCAGACAATTGTACTTAATGCTTTGTGCCCCTTGCCTCCAATTCACTTCTTGGATTTCAATAAGCAACAGCCCTGGAGTGATGTGTTAGTCTGGTTCCCAGCTAGTCTGATAACACATTTAAGGAAAATATCAAATTGTATTGTAGCTCCCAAGGCAAACACTTTGCATTGTACTCCATTGTCAAGTTTTCACCCTCCTCTCTCTCTCTCTGTTTCTCTCTCTCTCTCTCTCTCTCTCTCTCTCTCTCTCTCTCAAGTCAACCAATGGACATTGGTAAAAAGGAAATTGTGGCCACTTTTGGCCGTCCCACAGTTGTGCCTGCTGAATCAAAGAAAATGACAGGACCTTGTTGCAAGGTGAGGCCCTCTAAAACTGGTCTTTTTTTCCTCCTTCTGATGCAAAATGATAAAGGATGGGATCAATTCCATCGATTGGCTTGTGCGATGTTATTTCTCCTCCTAAACCCCTATCCCTTTGCAGCTTTTGTACAAAGGATTTCAGCAGATCTTAAGATATTTTTCCCTCAGTAGCACAATATGCTTAAGCAGAATGTCTAAAGCCATTAGCACTAGAGTTCTTCCCAAGAGTTTGTCAGTGTTATCCAAGAGAAGTCTTGCAGGAGGCAAGGAGACAGCCATGCCACCATGCAAATGAGACAAGGCTTGAGATGTGATGAATCTTCTGTCTCCTTTCCCTCCTAGACTGACACTCGCTTTGAGGAAGGTTGTAAATGCAAGAGAGATTGTGGTATAATTCCTCAGACTGGCGTTTCTGCCCCCCAGTCACCATTCCATTATCTTCCAAATTGCTGTGTTTCAGAGAGATAAAGATTTTTTATGGCTTGCTGACTTGAAACAACCAGAAGAGCCAGAAAAGAGATGGCTAACCGGCCATGCATAGTAATTCCATTGGTAAATGACAAAATCTTTGTTTGTATGACATTTCCAAAATTACTGCAGAAGATGAATCTCAAATACAAAATGTCACATTTGGCATGCAAAACTATCAAAATATATTTCAGTATAAAATTCATAGAGGCGTTTAATTTAGAATGTGTTTAATAACTAAGTCTGCCTGCATCAGTAATCCTGCCTTGAGGTTTAAAAAGATTGTCTTATTTATTCACATGATGTTAATTTTTATATATATATATATATACTTTGGAAACCAAAATATCAAGGTTAAGTCTTCATTGTTAATTAAGATTTTCTAATTAAATGGAAAATAATTGTCATTCTGATTAGTTGTTAAGTATAGTTTGTATGAAAAACAAAAGAAGTGTAACAACTTTAACTGTTTACTGAACTCCTTGATTTAATTCCAGAAGCTATCTATCTATATGGAAATGCATATTATCTCTTCCAAAATATATCCCAGGCAGGATTAAAAAAGAGATTATTGTCTGCTGTAGGTTAACGGGTAGAGTTGCTAACTGTAGTGGTCAAGGGAGAAATCTTATTCCCCAAATGAAATATTTTGGCTCATATTAAAAGCATGAAGTGATAGAGGGATTCTTTCAGGTCATGTCATTGTGAAAGGATTAAATGCAGAAAATGTGATTTAACATCTGGGTAATTTTACAATCTCAAATGAATTTTGGTTTGATTATCTAAGACAATATTAGTCTAATAAAGGCTTCATCTATTTGTGTACCTCTCTCACTACTCTCACAAATACAATTATGGCCTATTTGTCTCAGCAAAACGTTAACAGAGTAGCTCAAGTATCCAATAAAGTATATTTTGATACATATGCTTCATGCGTAGCATTTTGTGCTTACAAGCTTTTGTCTCAGGCAGTTACAAATGTTTTCCCTCCCACTCTCCCCCTTGATCCCTATGGGGCATATCGACTTACTACATTTTTAGAAGAATATTAAATTATCTGATAAGGTAAGGTACAAATTTGCCCTGTGCTATAAGCACTAATCACCTTGGCAGGACTTATAATTATTGTAATAGGCGATGGCTGCCATGTTTGCAGTTATGTGCCTGAAGCTTGGTGGTCATGTCACCCATCATCCATGTCTTCGAAGGCATGCTGGGTTTTTTTTTTTTTTTAGAAGTGTTGATTTCCTGAGAATTCTGTCTTATTAGAGGAAACGGATGACTTTTGGAGTCAGAGTTTTTTAGCATACAAGCTAAAAAAGTAAATACACTTTTCCCTTTACCAATAATCTACAAATGTGCCTTTTGACTCTTTGATTACATACTGAATATCTTTCTTTGTTGGTTATCATTGCTAACAACAGAATTAAAGTTAGAAAAATACATTGTTAACTTTTTTTTTTTTGAGTAATTTGGTGTATACATTGTGTGGTCAAATTCAATTGCTACAAAATTCAATAACTTAGTCTCTTTTTTAGGATGAGAGATCCCAGGAACCACATCATATTCAAATTCAATTAAAATGCTTGAGGGGAATCAAAGACAAGGTGCCTAGGGGCTCCTATTTCCTTAAGGTTTCTTTACTTAACCAACTTGGAAACTGTGCCCTTCCTTCATCTAAAAGAGAACAACCAAGAAATGGAATACAACCCATCAGTCATGATGGAAACTTTTATGATGTGGGAATATATTTCAACCAAAGTCTATATATGGTAAGCAAAGCCTATAGGTATAGCCTTTTCTTTAAAGTTTAAATGTACACAACTTTTCTTATGCTCAATTTTCTAATCTATGAAATAGAGATAATGTCACTGGCTACTTCGTAGGATTATTGCGGGTAAAGCACATTGTAAGTCTTGAATCACCATTTAATTGTATGGGGGAATTAGGTAGTGCAGTGGATAAAGTACTGGCCTTTGATTCAGTAGGACCTGAGTTCAAACGTGGCCTCAGACACTTGACACTTACTAGCTTTTTGACCGTGGGCAAATCACTTAACTCTCATTGTCCCACCAAAAAACAAGAAAAAAACACACAATATAATTGTGAATTGTTATTGCTTTTATTACTATATAAAATATAATTTCCTTGAGACTGACAGGTTTAAACAGATTAGGTTTATTTATTGGTTAAATACTTATTTAAATTCTTGCACTATAAGCATTTTTTTTATTTTTAAAAGTCACATTTCCCTTTATTCCTGGCATGCCTATGTCTATGTCAATATAACTTTTGAGTAAGATAGTGCTAAATATATGCACACATGTAAATGTGCATCAAGTATATCCTAATTCTATTTGTTTATTCACATTTTCCAGCTAATTATGTTGTCAATTTCCAAATAAATTTTCTCTTTGAGGAGATATAGTTTAAATGCCTCCCTCTACCTTTCTAGTTATTTTCTTTATATTAAACAAGTAGGTGATATATGTATATTTATACATATATAAATATGTACATATCTATACATATTTGTATTCATATATTTACATATGCACATATCCAGTAACACATTATGCATATGAGTATCTATCAGTTAATTGTGTATATATGTGTACCTATAGCTTTAAAATAAATGTGTATATCCACACACATGCATGAATACATGTGTGTATAAATGTGTACGTGTATATATTTATATGTATATTTTTTCATAGGTATATTTACATATACATGCCACATTATACATGTGTATATAGCAACAAAAACAACAATAATTGATATTTATATAGTGTCTACTATCAGCCAAACACTGGACTGTGCTTTACAATTATTTTCTCATTTGATCCTCAAAACAGCCCTGCATACTAGATGCCATTCTTATTCCCATTTTACAGATGAGGAAACCAAGGTAAAAGAGGTTGAGACTTGTCCAGGGTCACACAGCTATTAAGTGTCTGAGGTTGGATATGAAATCAGATCTTCCTGGCACTTATGTGTATATGTACATATATGTGTACTCAAACAAAATATATTTGTAAGCATGTACACACTTGTTCACATGTATATATCTACATATATAACATGTATGTGTAATCTGTATATGTGTAAAACATACAGTCACACATGTATAATACATACATGTATAGCAACTGCTTAGAATTTGTTAGCTTCATTTATTTCAGGAGGGAGGTGGATTTGGTCCCCATAAGAGGCACATCGAAAATAAAGTATCAAGCTCCACTTACTCCCTGTTGTATTGTCAATCAAATACGAACTCCTTTTTTGACATTCAGAGCTCTTCACAACCTGTTCCCCTGTTCCCTTTCCAGTCTTTTTTACCCTTTACTCCCCTCCTTGCACCCTGGGATCTGAGCCAACTGTCCTGCTTGCTGTTCTGGACACAGTACTCAACAATCGACCCTTTCTGTGTGCATTTGCACAGGCCTCATTCCTAGAATGCATTTTTACCCCTCTGCCTTTTATATTCCCTAGTTGCCTTCAAGACATAAATGGAGAATTTGTTAGAAGTCTATACATGAGCTATATTTAACTATAGTAATTCCTTTTTTGTTTGGATTTAACTAATTTGGAAAGTGTAAAAAATTTGTAATACTTTAGAGAAAGAAATGGCAAACCCCTCCAGCATCTTTGCCAAGAAAACTCCATGGATAAAAGTCCATGGGGTCACAAAGAGTCAGAAATGAAAACAACAAAAACAAGTTCATCTAGAGGGTGGAGGTGCTGACTTTTATATTTGCGTTATAGAATAAGAAAAAAAAAAGGTAAACAAATCATAGTGTGATTACTGGCTAAATTCTTAATCTAGG
Source organism: Dromiciops gliroides (assembly GCF_019393635.1). NCBI lineage: Eukaryota > Metazoa > Chordata > Mammalia > Microbiotheria > Microbiotheriidae > Dromiciops > Dromiciops gliroides. Next base: position 171,205,446 of record NC_057861.1, on the reverse strand, counting down.
AAAAGACAATCTGCTTTGAAATACCTTAGTAATTTTCATTTCCAGGAGATGATTAATATGCTAAATGACAATGAAATCATTTCGTTCTTAAAGTGAATCCAGCAGGACTTATTCCTGCCAACACTTGCTTAGTAGTTTCTGTTATTGTACATGCTTGAAAGTAATAAAAGTTTCATTTCTTTAACAGTCTCCTTTGATTCTGACTGTCCTCTATAATTAGCTCAAATTAGTGAGGTCCTACTGAATGAATAATGAACAACAACAACAAAATTGTACAAGTATCAAATCATGATCAATCACAAAGAAGCTAAGGCTTGGGGCAGCTAGGTAGCAAAGTGGATACAGCACTGGCTCTGGATTCAGGAGGACCTGAGTTCAAATCTGGCTTCAGACATTTGACACTTACTAGCTGTGTGACCCTGGGGAAATCACTTAACCCTCATTGCCCTGCAAAAAAACAAAAACAAAGAAGCTAAGGCTGAATTTCTGGAACCAAAATAAAGTGTGAAGTCATATAGTATCCTTCTTGTTTGTTTTGTAATATTGTTTTCATTTGGGGGTTAACTGTATATTTAGCTGACAGATTGTGGTTTTATAGATTTTTTAAAAATAGTTCAAAAACGAAGGCATTCTGGAACCTTAAAAAAAAAACCCCTCCAGTTTTGAAAAAAGCTCTCAAAATAATGTCTATGAGTCAATAATATTGGGATTTTGTACTCTACCTCTTGTATGTCAGAAGAGTTTGCACATCTCAGAACTTGTGAGATGGAAGGGACCATAAAATCATTCAGTTCAAGCAGCTCTTTTTACTTAATGATTGAGGAAACTATGAACTAGGGCATTGAAATCACTTGCCCAAGGTCACACAGCTAATTGGTGAATGAGTTAGAACTCAAAACTCAATTGACATACCTTATATTCAAGTGCATTTTCTATCCTACAAAATTGAATCCCCTATATTAATGTTATTAATAATAATGGATATTTTTGTAGAAGGTAAAATAGAAACCCAGAAGAACAGGTAATTTTTTTTTAATTATCCTGGCATTTAGCTTTCCTTGTTTTGAATACTTAAATAATACTTGTTTGCAAAGTATTGAGTAGATATTACCATTAACAATTATGTTCATGTACATAAATCATGACCACTGTATTAGGTATTATTTAAGATAGAAAATTAAATGTAGTCTATTAAAGAGACTTTACAAACACCTGACAGGAGGAAATTAATAATACTAACAGCTGATATTTGTACAAAGCATTTAAGGTTTGCTAAGGTTTATGTATTCCATCTTATTTGAGCCTTCTAACAACTCTGTGAAATTATCCCCATTTTATAGATGGAGCATCTGTTGAAAGAAGTTAAATAAACTTGTCTGGGATCATATAGCTAACAAATGTCTAGGGAATTACCCCCCACCCCGAATTTTCTGGTTCTGATTCTGGCTGTCTTTATTATAACATGCTGCCTACCCAAAGTATATTTCCTGAGTGTTTTTCTTCCCTTTTGTAAATAGATTTCTTTAGGATGCTCAGAGATTCAGTAAGATATCTAGTAACTGAAGAATAGCCTATTTCCTGTTCTTGAGAGGGAAAATGGATAAAAACAAAAACAAAAGCTAACATTTATATAGTACTTACTCTGTGCCAGGTGCTGTCCTTAAGAACTTTACAATTATAATTTGATTTGATCTTCAACAATCCTGGGATATATAGATGTTATTATTATCATCCTCATTTTACAGATGAAGAAACTGAGGCAAAGAGAAATGAAGTGACTTGATCAGGGTCACGTGGCTAGTAAGTGTCTGAGACAGGATTTAATTGCAGGTCTTCTCACTTCAGTACTGTTGCTCTGTCCACTGATAAGAAGACCTAGGGTTTAACCCTATATTAGACACTAGCTTTGGGACCATCTGCAGGCTAATTAATCTCTGTCCCCTTATCTATGTTAAGATAATGGAATGTGATAGATGAGATTTGGCAGATACTCAGGAGCCCACCTGAGTGGATTACTGGCTGATTTGACTGGATTACTGGCTGATTTATAGTTGACTAGATTCTAAGCACATCTGGCTGGTACTTGAGAGTATTTAAGAAAGTATGGTTCTCAGAAGCTAACAAACTTTGAACTTCTGGCCCAGTCAACCAACCAGCTTGAAGAACCTCCCATTTCTGGGAGGGGACAGGAAGGAGGAAGGAGAGCCTGCTCAGGGAGCTCTGTCTCTTTTGGTTCCTAATGTCACAGTGGTGGCAGAGGACTACACAGAGGAGTTGAGGAAAGATAAGATTGCCAGGTTGTAGGAATTCTGTTCTCAACCTTTCTCTTTCTTTTACTATCTTTCAATAAACCCTTAAAAACCTAAACTCATTTATCAGTGATTTTAGTCAGTTTCCCCAAAAACTGGGGGAACAGATTAGAACCTACGTTTAGAAATTTAAATTACACATCTGGATAATATGAATCATACTTATTAATTGCCTAATAATATCTATGTTATTTGAGGTAATTACCTCAAAAGGCTGGTGATGGCATCCAGTCTCTTAACCTTTCTGAGCCTCAGTTTCTCTAGTTGTAAAATGAGTTGTGATGCAATGATCTTAATGAAATAAGTGTATAAAGTGCTTTGCAAATTTTAAAGACAAATATAAAAGTAAATTATTATCTCCAAATTTCTTACTGCAGAAAATCTCCCATGTCTTCCATCCCCAACATTTGTATTTTACTATATTGTAGAAGGGATATTTCTAATGAGAGAAAAGATAGCCTTTAGACATTTTAAGAATTCTGGAAGTGAGATCTATTCCTGATACTTTGGAATGTTAAAAATTTATTGAGGGGCATCTAGGTGGCACAGGGGAAAAAGCACTGACCCTGGATTCAGGAGGACCTGAGTCCAAATCCAGCCTCAGACACTTGACACTTACTAGTTGTGTGACCCTGGGCAAGTCACTTAACCCTCATTGCCCCTCAAAAACAAAAAGGAATTGAAGTTAGCCATATAATAACATCCCCTATTATACCTAATTTTGCCCAAAGTAAAAGTTATCTCTTGAGGAAAAATTTAGACAAAATACTTGAACTTATTTTTAGCCTACAGTGATAGGAATGAAATAGACACATAGTATTCTAAGAAATTAATCACCATTTCTACTTATCTATGATCAGAATTATTCTTTTTCTTCCGCACTCAGTTCAAAAGTCACTTCTTCCCTGAAGTCTCCAAGATTCCTTCAATGTTAGTGGTCTCTACTTTCTCAATCTACCATCATTCATTTATCAGTGTACATATCCTTCCCATCAATTCAATGTTAGCACGTTGAAGACGAACTATTCAGTTTTTGTCTTTATATCATTAGCACCTACCACAGTGCCTCACTGTAAGTGAGAAGTAAGCACTTAATAAATATGTGTTATACTGAATTGGACTGAATAGTCAAATTATCAGTTTTGTTTAATGTACTCTCGAAGATGTCTACTGTAGGAGAAAAAAAGCCTCACTAGGAATGATAATTCTCCCCTAAATTGTCCAAAATAGGAGAAAAAAAGCCTCACCAGGAATGATAATTCTCCCCTAAATTGTCCAAAATCTGTTTTTCTTCTTGATATCTCATACTCCAAACCCTTAATCATTGCTTTTGTCAGTATCCAAAGAACAGTTCTTCATGACTATTTTCATGACTAGACTGTTCTGCAGCCAAGGATATGATACAGTCACAACTTTTTCTGAAATCTATCTCCAAAGAGCACGTGGAAGAGCAGGGGTTGTGTGGTAGTAATGGGATCAAATCAGAATTTTTTTTAGGAGACTAAAAGGACTTTCAGACATAGGGGAGGCTGAAGGTCCCTGGGGTTTTCTTTCCATTTCTTCACTAAGACTTTTTTAGAAATCTTAGGAATCTAACAATGGTAGCTACCACTGCACCGTCTTGACAACCCTCTAGAACTTTCAAAAGCTCTCTTACCCTTGCCCCAGATAACAGAGAGATATCTCAATATATAGAGTTGCCAATTATGAGAAATCCAAGAAAATAAAACAAAAAGCTGAAAAAGTTTCCAGAAAACTGCTTGAATTCCTTAGTGAGTAATAGAAGCCAACAGTTCCTCAGACAATAAAACACTTTTTTTTTCCTGCCAAACCAGAGAAAACAAACAAAAACCTCAGAATAATGTTGAAATAACAAGCCAAAATTTCCCTCCCTTGTGTCAGAAACAAACAAAATAATTACCTACTGCCAGAGTCAAGGAAAAATTTATTCTTTAGCAACCTGACAAAATGTCATTGAATAAGCGTTATCCCCTGATAACACCTGGCAAAATTCTAGATCCCTTAAGAAACCAACTAGGATATTGTATAATCAGTAATAAAGGAAAAGAAAAAGTACAAAAATGAAGCAAACTCAGAATATATTCTGGCATGCAGGAAAGGGAAGCTAGTTGAGATTCTTTGCTTCAGAATAAATCCTGTAACTCAAAGTTCTATTCATTCCATTGGGTTCTAGCCAGTCACACTGAGTATTTCATATTAAGCAGTCGATTCTCCCTGTCAGTCATTATGCTAAGGGGCTTGCTGTGTGGACTGACAGTTTGTATGAGGTATGTGGATATTTACAGTATAATAAATATATAAACACTATTAATAGAAGTTACATTTTATATATTGTTGCTGTCGTTCAGTTGTGCGTAACTCTTTGTGACCCCATTTGGGATTTTCTTGGCAAAGAGACTGAAGTGGTTTGCCATTTCCTTCTCCTGCTCATTTTACAGATGAAGAAGCTGAGGCAGAGTTAAGTGACTTGCCCATAGTCACACAGCTAGTAAGTGTGTGAGACGAGATTTGAACCTAGGAAGATGTTTCTTCCATATTCCAAGCCTAGTACTTGTTCCACTGCACCATCAAGCTGATTCCCCCCCACCCTGATATATAGGTGTGTGTATTGTATACATTATATAACATACAGATCACATACATGTATGCATACATTTATACACATGCACACATGTATGTACATATTATATACATACAGAAAGGTTCCAATTAAAACAAATTTCATGATGTGACCACATATTTAAATCTGTACTATTTGAGTTTATAATCATATCAAATATGGTAATTGCAGTTTGAATTCAAACAATCCACCCATTTTACATGGGTTGTTTTTTTGTTTGTTTGTTTGGTTGGTTTTTTGAACTAACTGGAATCTGGCTATAATTAGCAAAATCATGATGTAAGATTTTATCTATACTGCTATTGCAAAGGATATTAATTTATGTCTTTAAGTATGATCTTATGTGATTAGCCTTGACAACAGAGGTAGAAAAGGGGCTTTGACTCTTGAATTTGCTAATGTTCTTTTTTATTGTGGATATTGTGCTCAGCCTTCCAGTGTGACACTATATGAATGAAAAAGCTTCCATAAAAGCCACAAAATGGTGATAAGCTTTTTTACATATGCTAATCATAAAGGGAGAACTTGCTCCTTCCTATATACAGATAAAAAATATGGGTTATGACTGAAATGAAAAGTAAAATACTTACTGAAAGAAAAATACTGCATATGGGGCATATTTCCTCACTGTGCCCCAAAACAATGCAGTTTATCCTGCTTGACCCAAGGGTAGAATTAAAATTCCATAACAATCATAGCATCTATGTTGATTTACCATAAGATTCAGGCATTCTGCCATGAGGAGTGTGTGTTTTTTAAGGATTTGGGGGGCTTTTTGTCACGCTGGAAGAGTGAGCAGGAGACACGAGTGATAAGAGGCTAAAATTGATGGTGATGATGACGATGATGATGATGTTGGTTTGTGTGTGTGTGTGTGTGTGCGTGTGTGCATATGTGTGTGTGTGTGTGTGTTTTGCCTGATCAGTTGATTCTCTGATATTTTTGTATATGATTTTCTGAGGGACTTTCCTTCCATTTAGACCCCATATTTAACTTTAAGTTTATCTGCTAGACAGTATCTGTGTGGGGTGGTAATTGGGCTGGTATCCTGTAGGCATTTGTAGATAACATCAAATTATTATTTTAGATAAAATATATAAAAATAAAATAAAAAGATAAAAGTTATTTTACAAAGAATTAAGTGGATAGAGTATTAAATGTGGAGTTAGATTACCTGGGTTCAAATTCTAACTCTTCTATCTTACTTGAGTGACCTTGGGCAAGTCACTCTTTGAATCTCAGTTTTCTTATCTATAAATTGGTGATGGTCATAGCATAGATGACCTCTAAGGACCCTTTCCTAAATCTATGATCCTAGAAAAAATTTGGGGAACAGTATGACTAAAGGATCTTTCTAAATGATTTGGACTCCTTTGAACTATTCAGTCATTGCTCTTTTCATGTTCTTATTGAATTCTCTTTCATGGTTAGCTGTTTAATTTGACCACCCAGTCTAATAAACACAGACAACAAGGAGGAAATGGTTGGCAGAATAATCCTTTGAAATCTGTTGTTTTAAAATAGATAGAGATAAAGATAGAGACAGAGACAGAGATAGATGTTTTCTTAAATATATATTTCTTTATATATAACATATATACATATATAATATGTTACATAGAGATTTCAAAGAATTGTAAGTAAATATTGTTTAGAATCAATGACTGAAAACTCTTATAGAGAAGTAGATCCAGAGAGTCTCAGGAATGAAATTATGATAATAGAATAGGAAATGTTTCCATCACATAAGAAAAGGGAAGGAATCTCAAGGGATCAATGTAGCTCAAGAAGAAGTCATCAACCAATCCAGATTTCAAAATGACATGTTCCAAAGATCAAAGTAAATATGTGTAACTCCATATAGATAGAGAAGAGTGGAATGGTCCTGTAAGAACAGTATTAAGAAGGCTATGGTTGAGAACAAACAAACCCTTGATAGATACTAAGAATAACAAACAACAATTTGAATTGTGGTGGGGAAGAGGAGAAGCAAAAAAGGGATACAATTACTGCTTGGAATTGCTGAGATAATGAAAACATAATAGAGAAAGCAATGCTGGCCTCAGGAGTGGGGAGGGAAGGGAGGGTGGGAGAAAAAATTTGGAACTAAAAAATATCTTTACGTGTAATTTAGAGAAATTAAAAAGAAAAAAGAATTTTTAAAAAAGAGAAAGAAAACCTACTCAATTCATATTTTGCTTCATTTTTTTAATTAGCAAGGAGAATAATATCTAGACTGGAAAGGCTAGTACAAAAATGTCCAGAAATATAGGGTTATGGCAATAGAATTCTTAGCTACCCTCAGTGAGTTAAAGTTCCCAGACCACGTGATTTGTATTCCAAGAAAATGTAAATATGAATACCTAACTACTATGGCACATTGGTAAAGATACTGGACTTCATACCCTAGCCCTTTATGTTACTAGCTGGGTTACCTTATGTTAACCTCTCCAGGCCACATAGACCAGGTTACCCTTAGAAAACTAAGGTGACTGGTCATGTGGGAAAGATATTGTCTGCCATCAGGTGAATAAGTAGGATGTTGTTCCTTAGTCTCTGTTATAAGGTGAAATTATTGTCCAGAGCACTTCCTCTTGTGACATAGCACTTACTTCTGTGGCTTCATAGGATGTCTGCTGCTCTTGTGATGGCCAAGTAATTAGCGGAGCCATGCAAATGGTTCAAAACTTGTGAAAGGCAATAGCTTAAAAGGCCAAGTTCTCCCTATGCATCCAGTGCCATCTCTAATTGTCCTGATAATACATCTTGTCAATGAATCCAGCTGGCTCCTGAAGAGAGAGTGAGGCTGGTGACTTTGCACAGCCCTCCCTCACTTAAAGCCATTCATTGTGTAGGGCCAAATTTAATATGTGGAGAGTTAATTGGGTGGCTCGCTGTACTATTGGGGTTCAGAAAATAACGAGGAACCTCTAGGTCTAAAACTTCCTTCCCTCCAAACTGCCTTTTTAGTTATTTCTCCCAGGCCAATAAGGAAGGAGCTTAAAAGCCTCTTTTCCACAAACAAATCAGGTTTTATTAATGGGAATAAAATGCACAGCAAAGGTGAAATTAATAAAGTCAAGGACAAGGGAATAAAAAAAGGAAAATGGATAATTCCACTAACTCTAACAAAATCCTATACAATCCCCAAACTCACTTCCAGCTCAGCTAATTCAAAGAGCCAGGCTTGTTTTATTAACTCACTACCTGGGGTCCGTAGCTTCAGTGGGAAACAGCTATGCAGCCAAAGCCCACAAGGACACACTGCCAGGAAAAACCTCTCTCTCATCCGCTCCTGGCAGCTCACTGACCAGAAAGAGACAGAGCTCCCCTCACTGAGCATTTACTTTACAGATGAGAAAATCAAGCCAAACAGATTAAGTGACTTGCTGAGGGTCACACAGCTAGTGAGTGTCTGGAGTTGTATTTGAACTTTGGTCTTCCAGATTCCATGCCCATGCATTTTATACCCATTGTCATACATGCTGAAGTATGTCCAAAATGGGGAAGGAAAAAAGGATAATAAGGATTATATATATATATATATATATATATATATATACATACACACACACATATATATACATATACATATACATACATAAATACACACACACACACACATATATATCATCTGAAGACTAGCCTAGATAAGTGTGGAAAGGTTTTCCAGCAAAAAGGTGAACATGCAGTGATTAATTTTTAACTCTGTTTTTCTAGAGCAACTCATGAAGACTACCTATTAGTAAAATTCAACACCATATCAAGTTTTCTTTTATATTTCTTTTTAACTAAATTACTAAAAACAAAGTCCTGCCCTGGAAAGTTAAGCATCTGTATTTAATTCATAGAAATACACACATACACATATATAAATATATACAGACATATATATGTATATAGATACATACATTTATATCTTGTATATATGTATATACAAAGACAGAGATAACATATGAACTAAGGTAGGTTCATGTCTTTCTACACAATGTACAATATCTAAAAACAGCATTAACAACTCTCTGCAAATATGACAACTTCATCAAGTTATGTGAGGAGTTAAAGTCACGTGTATAAGTATTGTGCTAAATTTTAGAGAGAAGGATAAATTTGTTAAAAGAAAAAAAAAGCACTTGTGACAGTTTACTGATCTGAAGCATTGTTTATGAAAGTAAGATTGCAAGCTGGTCATAATTTGCATATTGTTATCTAGAACAGAAAGATGATAGCCTTGATCTGACAAAAATTTTGAATGAAACTCTACTTTACAACTGTCTAAATGAGTGATTCCCATTTGATTTTGATAAGGTCATACTGAGAGAAAAGATAGAGCTCATCAGTCATTCAACATGCTCACTTTCCTTTTAAGAAATTTCTTAATACTTGAGTAGTTTCAATAGGTTTGTTGTTTGGGAGGTAGAAGGTAGCTAGAGAGGTAAAAGAAAGGATTGCAATTGTTGTTGTTTGTCCTTTGTTCTCGAAGAGGACCATGACTGATGTCATGACTTGCAGTGAATTGAGCTGTATAAAGTCACCAGCCACACTTTCTACTCCAGAGTCATCTGGGTCCAGTGGCAAGAAATACATCAGGATGTCTGAGATGGCCCCAGATGTTTGAAGCAATCAGGTTTAAGTGACTTGCCCAGGGGTCACACAGGTAGTAAGTGTTAAGTGTCCGAGGCTGCGTTTGAACTTGGGTCCTCCTGATTCCAGGGCCAGTGCTCTATCCACTGTGCCATTTAGCTTCCCCTGTGGGGATTGTGATAGGAAGAGTGGAAAGACTTCAGTGTCAACACAATTCCTTGATGTATGGTTCTTTGTAATTTTAATTATTATTAAAATCTTTGATGCCTCCCCCCCCAAGTTATAGGCATATTCAGTAACAATGTGGTAGGGAAGAATTTAGAGATCTTTTCCTCAGGAAGAATTTTATGATAAAAGAGGATCGTGGTTAGAGGCCAATAAAGTATCAAGCTTTGATATACAAGCTTTATCAATAAACTATCAACTCTTTGAAATGCAAGGAACAGGACTATAAATGTGGTCCCTTGAAGTATCATATTTAAGTTGCTTCCGACCCATTAGCATATACCAATCCAGTCTTGTATACTTCTCCCCTTCATACACTCCACAGTTTAGTCAAATCTGCCTTCTTGCTGTTTTGCACAAATGGTGCTTTATCTTTCAACTATATGACCTTGCATATGCTTCTCATGCATTAAATGCACTATCTCCTCACCTCTGTCTATTACAATTCCTAGTTTCCTCAAAAACTCCACTCCAGTGCCCCTTTCGACACATACCTTACTTATCCTTTGGCTACTAGTGCTTCATCCCAAATTATCTCTACCTTGTATTTGTATTTTTAGATTTTGTATATAGTTATATATCTACATGTAGACTTTTCTGTGTTACAACTTTGGCTGATATGTCAAACAGTAAGACTTTGGGAAGCCTTTATCGGGTCTTGGTTATGGAGTTTGATTGTTTTGGAGTTTTCCTTATCTGATTTGTTCCCTTAACCTACTTTTCTATTTTTAAATCAATATTGAATAGTTTTGATTATTCCTTCTTTAGAATATAATTAGAAATTTGGAAGGACTACTACCTCTTCATTCCTTCTTAATTTTGTTTCTTGGAGTTCTTGATCTTTTATTCATCCAAGTGTATTTTGTTATTTTTATGTTTAGTTCTATAAAGTAACTCTTTGGTAGCTTGGCTGGTATAGTAGTAAGTCTTTAATTTAGGTGGTAATATATTTTTTTAGTATTACCTAACCATAAACAGGTAATCTCCCCAATTTAATAAAAACATTCTTTATTTCTTTCCAGCATTTTGCAATTATATTAATATAAGCCTTGTGTGTGCTGTTGGATTGACTCCCATACATTTTATATATTTTGTAGTTTTTGTTTTTTTGCGGGGCACTGGGGGTTAAGTGACTTGCCCACGGTCACACAGCTAGTAAGTGTCAAGTGTCTGAGGCCGGATTAGAGCTCAGGTACTCCTGAATCCAGGGCCAGTGCTTTATCCACTGCGCCATCTAGCAGCCCGCTGTAGTTATTTTTTGATATACATAACTTTATTGAGCATTTTAAAAAGAGTTCAAATGAATAGAAAAATTATTTCAGTGTCATTTTTCATCATTAGTCATTGAGAGTAGTAGTAATTAGCATCATTGACAGCTCTCTACTGATTATTCCTGGAGCAGATAATGAAAGATCCAAGAAGCATTTGCTTCATTAGGAAGGGAAGGAGAAAAGTAAGGAAGAAGAAACTCTTCAAAGGCTATGTTTGAAAGACTGTAGATAAAGGATCTCCCTGTGACATTATGAAATGCTATATGTCCCTTTTCACAATCAAGAAAAATGCACACTTTGACTATAGGCTGGCTCAAACGAAATCTTTAGAAGTTGCTGTTTTGCCATATTATTTCTTGAAGTGTTTACCTTCTCATATGTTTGCATTGTTACCTTTTGTGTTTAGTCTTATTTAATATATCTGGCATATAACTCCTTTACCCAAGGTTTTTGCTTGGAGAAGTTTGCAGAAAATAACAACTCGGACACCTTGCTAAACACATATAGCTTGGCATTTAAAGCCTTCTTACGTTTGGCTTTTGCAGTATTTACTTATTTCATCCCCCTTAATGTACTCTCTATTACAGAAATTCAGCTACTCCCTGGGTTTAGCCCTTTAAATCTTATCACTATACCCTTCTACAGGAGCTTTTGCCATACCTGAAATGTACTCTCTTCTCCCTTCTGCTTTTAGAATCCTTAGTTTTCTTCGCTTTCATGTACCACTTTCTATAAAAAATCTTTACTGATTTCCACATTTGTTAGAATTCTCTTCTTGCTCCAACCACTGTATATTTACTTATTTATCTGGTCTCGTAGAACCCTACAGAATATAAGGTCTTAGAAGATAGGGACTATTTTCATTTTTGATGATTTATCTTTGTATCCCAAATACTAGCTCAACACCTTGCAATAGGTTTGTTGAATTGAACTTGATAATATAAGCCTTCTCCTCTATATTTACCTGCTTAGATTTTGATTGGCTCTTCCTTTCTGATATCTTGTTTACTCTTATTTTTGATTGTCATTCCTATAGTTTGTCTGCTTACCCAGCCACCAGATTTTTAACTGGTACTATCTTGGCCCCCTACTCTCTACTTATAGGACTACGATCTCTACCTATAGGATGAAAAAGACCAATCGTATATGTAGGTAGTTCAAAAGTTAGCAGTCAGAGCAGAACCCAGGATTAAAAGTGGAGTCAGTGGGAAGAAACTTAATGGAACTTGTGAATTTAACTGGCTTTGTTTCCAGTTCATCAGACTAGCTAAAATATTAGGGTATGCAGAGAGGAAATGGGAAAATTCTAGGAATAGTAGTATTGTCCAGTAGTCAGGGAGTAGTGTCTCCATTGCAGCTGGGTCTCCATTGTTACCACTGAGGAAAAGGGCTCTTTGATTTCCATTATCACAAAAAACAATTATTGGCACTGTTCACCAATTATCATATTTAACTACAAACCCAGAAGCATCCCACTCTTGCTCAGTAGTTCCTAAGATTGTTATCCTGGCTTCTATCTTTGTACTCAGCTAGAAAGGAATAAATCCTTGTGGACATCCTATCCACATCTTATATAGGTGTTGCAGCTCCCATTACCTCAACACCCACAGCTACTAAAGACCAAGAAAATATAGTTCTCCCCACCGAAAGTTCTCTCCACTTGGCACTTTCAAATGGTTCAACATCAGAAAGAAATATTGTTTGGTCAATGGAAATGACATTAAAGAAGATACATTGCCATGTACTTTTCCTCTGGACCTTAAAGGCCACAGGGCCTTTCCATCCAGCTTACAACTGATACCTATGTGTGCTGTCTTCTGCTATTATTACATGAGCTCCTTAAGGGTAGAAGACCGCCTTCCTCTTTGTATTCCTGGCACTTAGCACAGTGCTTTGTACATAGTAATTGCTTTATAAATGTCTTTTCATTCATTCATTCATTCATTCAAGTCAAGTCAGTTGCTCAAGTCTTACAGTCTATCCCAATTAGAGCTACAGGCCATCTTGATAAAAGGCAGCATTGAATCAGGAGCTGCCAAGACATTAACTCGGGCTGAATCCACAATGTAAGCTTTATTATATCACTTCCCAGTTGTCTGTTTTTCTGAGTTCAAATTGATGTTGACTCTCACCTATTTATTTCATGGTATTTCCTTAGTTATTATTTTTTAACATGCTCACACGTTTTTGCCTTCTCTCTGCCCCTCCCCCCAATTATTATTTTTCCTTGAGCTTATCTACCCTGCTTTAGCCTATGACTCTAATTGTTATGTTCTCTTTGGGTAGACTGGTTGAAAGAAGATGGTAAATGACAAAAGTGCTGATATTTTCCTTATTCTCTAGAAAGACCTTTGTTACTGTGGGGAAAGAAGCAGTATGAAAGAGTAGGGAAAAAGAGAGCTTCCAATCCTGGGCCAGTAGGCAAGAACCCTATTGGGATGTAGGTAAATCTAGAGACAGGCTAGCCTATGGAACTGAGTGGTGATGGGACAAGTAGAAGTTCAATGATTGAGGTAGTAGGTCCACCAGGGGCCCCACTGCCAGGCAGTTCATCAAGATGTCCGGAGGATTACAGGCACAACCGATAGCCAAATGATTTTGTAGCCAAAAATAATTTTCATTAAAACTGTAACCATAGGACCTCAAATCCAGCCAGTATGACCTTTGCTATGTCTAGTCTAGTTGTCATCTCTGAAGGTGTACAATCCCTGATGACCAAATAACAATTCACAAGGAACCAAAATGTACTTTTAGGAATGGGCTGTGGCAAAAGATAGCTCAACCCCATATCTATGTGCTATGGTTAATCCATAGTTCTATATGAAAATGTGGCTCCTAGTCCTCAGTTGACCTGAACCTTCCTGGTTGCTGAGTCTTCCAGGTTAAAGTACCCAGTGATTAAGGGACTTTCAGAAGTCTCAGGGACTCTGTGCTATTGTCTTTTGAAAACTCTTGAATACAAACCTTGACTCCACCCCACAAGTGTAGCGTTTGAGCCCTGGAGAGGGCTCACTACCTTGAGAGGGAACAATGTAAAAGTCTGACCCCCCAGAAACTGTACATATATCCCAACAAGTGGAAAGAGAAGCAGGTAACAGATGTGGTATTGCTTCTCACTTTTGTCCATTTGGATTTCCAAATCCACTATATTCCAGGGTGACAGGATGGACAGGGTAATGTACTCTCTCAGAAGTCAGAATTTAGGACAGTGATGTGTTGGTAAATGTTTAACAACTAGCTCTGAAAAACCAACAGAACAAAACAAAAAAAAATACAACCAATCCACTATATACACATTACACCCTTTTAAGATTAACCTGCATTAATATTTTCTTCATCCTTTCCTTAAGTCTAGATAATCAAGAAAACAAATTAAACACGCATAGATGTGTTGCCAAGGTATAAGTACTCACACTGAAAATTTAACAATTGGCTCTCCTGAGCTGGTTTGAGCTGGCTCCAGCACACCCACCCTTGGTTTGAGGTGTCCACTTTGAATCTTTCTATGATTTGAAAATTTGGAAGGTACCCAGCTTCATTTGGCAATATGCCTAAACTTCCAGCAGTGAAGTGAAATGATCCCATTGCCTGGGGCTGACCTACATACAAAGGAGTCCTGCAGCTGCCTCTACAGGATACTTTACATGTACAGGCATTTTAGCCAATGGATTCCAGCTTGCTTACCATTTTTAAACACAAAACTCTACTTAGTGCAACAATCATCACTTATGTTAATACAGTACTTAAAAGTTTGCAAAGTACATTTAAGCTTCACAACAACCCCATGAGGTAGGTGCTAAAAGAATGATTATCCCTATTTTGTAGATACAGAACTTGAGGCTTAGAGAGGCCACATGATTTTCCTATGAGCATACAGCCATTAAGTATGAAAGGTGGAGATGTGAACCCAAGTCTTTCTGATTCCTCAGTCCAGCATCCCATTTACTACCTCACATCTTTTCATCTTCTAGGGATATTGTGGGAACAATCAGATATTAGAACATTACTTTGTTCATTTAGTCATTTTTTAGTCATGTTCAACTCTTTGTGGCCCTATTTGGGGCGTTTTAGGCAAAAATAATGAAGTGGTTTGCTATTTCCTTCTCTAGCTTATTTTACAGATGAGGAAACTGAGGCAAACAGGTTTAAGTTACTTGTCCAAGGTCCCAGTGCAACTAAGTGTCTGAAGCTGGATTAGAACTCTAGGGGTCTTCCTGACTCCAGGCTCCTCTCTCTATCCACTGCTCCACCTAGCCCCATTAGAACATTACTTTTGGTGTTATATTATTTCTCTTAACATCAGGATCTTTAGCTCTCCCAACTGTCCACCACTTGGTTTTGCTTTTACAATGTGCTGTCCAAATCCATTTGGACCACACCATTTTAAAATCATGAATTCGATTCCCTTCACTTCTTTTAAGTGCCCACTCCATATTACTATGCCTATACTTACAGAAAACTCAGAGCCTGGGTAAATAACCATGAGATCTCTACTGGACATTCACAAAGCTGCCTACAAATTGAAAACCTAGTGCTATCAGACTTCAAACCTAGATTCTTTTAGATGGAATATCAAGTGTGGCTATTGATATAAAGGAATTAAGAATATAGGATGGGGGCAGGTAGGTGGCACAATGGATAAAGCACCAGCCCTGGATTCAGGAGGACCTGAGTTCAATTCTGGCCTCAGACACTTGACACTTACTAGCTCTGTGACCCTGGGCAAGTCACTTAGCCCTCATTGCCCCACCAAAAAATATATAGGATGCCACTGGACCATGGATTTAGAGTTGAACAGGGAATTAAAACACCATGGAATCCAGTCCCCTCATTTTTACAGGTGAAGAAACTAAAGCTTACAAGAGTTAAACATTTTGCCTAATGTTGCCTGTTGTTTTTGTTGTTTGTCCTTTGTTACTGAAGAGGACCATGATATTGGGGTGATGTCATGACTTGCAGTGAATTGGATTTAAGTAAAGGAGGGCTGTGCATGGTCACCAACCTCACTCTCTCCTCCAGAGCCATCTAGCTCCAGTGGCAAAATATATAGCAGGACAACTGGAGATGGCAGTTGGGGTTAAGCAACTTGCCCAGGGTCATACAGCAAGTGTCTGAGGTGAGATTTGAACTTAGGTCCTCTTAACTTCAGGACCAGTACTCTATCCACTGCACCAACTATCTGCTCCTATGTTGCAGAGAACAGTGTTGTCAAACTCAAATAGAAACTGGAACCCACTAAGTAGTAGTGGTTCTCTGCCACTATCTTTTGAAAACCATATATAAGCATAAATCATTTTATCTTCTATTGCAATTATTTTGTTAAATGATATAGGGTTTAAGTGGTAGAATCAGAATTTAAATCCAGCTTCTCTGATGCCATGTACAACATTTATTCTACTGTATCATTCTGCTTCCCAAATAACCCCCCCTCAAATGACCAAGCTGTAAGTTTGTTGGCCTTTTTTGAACTCTCAGAGTCCTTTATACCCTAAGACTCATGAAAATCCAAGGCTACAATGTCAGTTCCTGGCATTGCTGGTAGATAGCCAGGAAGTGTGCATGATCCAATGCCACTGGAGGCATGGGGCTTTCTAAGACTAACTTGACTGGAAGGGATATAGGTCAGAAGGATGTATGTGAGACCCCTATTCCCACTCCTGAGCCATGCATCAGATATACTTCAAGACTTCTTTGTATAAATAACTGCTTATACCATGTAACTTTAGTCTTGAGAAATCTTCTAAGGAAGGGATGATGTTTGGGTTCTGAGATGACACAGGCTTGCATGGCCAAAGAATAATTGAGTACTGGTCAAAGCTGATATTGAACTTGGAGTGGACAACATGAATAGCACACAGTAAGCTCAGTAAGTGTTAACTTCTCCCAAAACTCTGTATTTTCCAAATAAAGACCCTGACTTAACAGCCTCTGCTTCACACACATTGCTTTGTTTATCATTTTTGCCTCATATTTGCTTTTGGATTTGCCAGTTGGACTCTTGTTGACACTTCAGCTTAGCTTCTTAATGACTCCCTGCTGGGACTCTAAGCTTTGGCTTATTGCTTCACTGACTAGTGAAAGGAAAGAGGGAAAAGCACAGGACCTTGTCTGGCCATTCACTTCTGTGGGTCAGGAGATGTCTCTGAGGTTAGTAATCTTAGTTGGGGAAAATAAGATAACATGTCTTCAAGGAGGCAGTTGATGTGTAATTTAATTTTGGCCCTGAATAGGATAGCAATAGAGATCAGACCTAAGAAATAAGGGCAATAGAAAACTCCTTATGCCAATACACCTTCTCTACAGCTTAAATTCTTAGAGTTTTTCCTAGGAGAAGACAGGATAAGATCCTCAGTTCATTCTGTTTCTGGGGCTGTCTCCCTATCCACTCTGCTATCCTGTCCCTCTTGAAACAGAATATTACAGAAAAATGAAATAAATCAAGAAACATTTATTAAGTGCTCATTATGTGCCAGATACTGTGCTAAGCACCAATACTATATAAGCTTCAGGTTAGGAGTCTTTTTAGAGAAGATAACAAAGATCTCTTGAAATGCTTATATATTTAGTGTTCCTAAAGCATATCTATACAAATCTCCAAAGGAAAAATTAAATAGTTGTTCAGAGATCAGTATCTTACAAGTGGGTTCTGGGCAATGTGATTGGCAGATAGGTTTTCAGACTGGCAAGGGGGTTAAAAAGTCCATGTTGTCTTAGAATAATAACTAATAAAATTGTACATTTAAAAACACTTTTATAATTATAAAGAATAATTGAATCTATGATCTTATTTTTTAAAATTAGCTTTCTTATATTCTGACATACTGTATGAGGCACTGAAGGAAATAAAAATGATAAACAAGTTAGGGTCCTTATTCTCTAAGGAATTTTTGGATACATTTAGATTAGAAAGATATGCACAAATAATTGCATGAAAGGTGTGAACAAAGTGGGACAGCTCAAGATGGAAGAATCATTTTCAATTGGAGATTAGAGGGGAGATGGCACTTGAGGTGAGCCTTGAAGAGTGGGTAGGATTTTAACAGGCAGAGATGTTTAAAAGAGTATTCCATGCTTAAGGGACATCATGAATGAAGAAAACAAGACAGATTTATCCCCAAAGGTACTGACTGGCTAGAATAAGTGATGGAATTGAATGAGATATAATTGAATAGGAGCATCTTCAAGGACATATACTTGAGTTCAAAAAAATTAACTACACAAGTATAATATTAAGGAGACATGGGAAATATACAATTGTCTGCAAAGGATCTGGTATATACGTGCTTAATAGTTGACAAGTGTTTGCTTGTCAACTAACTGTTAACCACTGGAGATTATTGGACAGTTATAAAATGTGTAGGGGAAAATAGAGAAGAAAAATAAAAGCATGATATGCATTATTTTTAATAATTTTCTGTGGACTATCTACTGGATTCTCCTGGGAACAACTTTTTCAATTAAAAATCTCTGAAGGAAGAAGAGTAAGGTCTGGAGCTCTGTCCTTCCCCTTCAGGCATGGCAGAATATTATTGTGTACCCTCCCAGGTGGATGGGAGAAGACAAAGCTCTTTTTCCTGCAACTAGAGATACTCTAAGTTAGCTCTCACCAAGTTACCCCCGTGAACCACATGACAGGAAACCCTCATGAACAGCATAGCAAGCATACCCTCAGATTTCTGTGGCTAAGTAAGTGCTTCCTCTCTGTGCTCATTTGATTTATATAGAATGGTCATTTCCAGGGTATTGAAGGAGAGACAGAATTGAATTGTAGTAACTAGACCTTTTTTGTCTTGCCTCCTTTTTTGTCTTATCAACTGTGAGATTAAACTTGGATATTAGATCATAAATCTCCCCTACTTAACCTTTCTCTCAATTTATTTCCCAGACTAGTAAATGGAAGAAGCTTTTGGTTTTCTAGTTAGACCTTTTATTGTATGGTAGTCACAAGGTGATGTTGATTAGAAGGATAGGAAAGTAGAAATATGATACAAATCGTCTTAAGTCTAGGCTTAGTCTATATTCCGTATAAAACTCACCAAAAGCGGAAGGCCACCTTTGGGGCGAGAGACCGAGTCAAGCGCGTGCTGTTAACCGAGAGCCAGGCCGAGTCAAACTCCAGTCAGCATCTGTCTGTGCAGCGCAGCCAGGAGACCAGCGGAGCAGAAAAAAAGCCCCACTTCCGTTCTCTCCTTGCCTTTTAAGCTCGCACCCCAGAAGTCAAGTGCTCAGCAGGCAATCTGGCGTGCGTCCCAGGCGTACTGGTGTGCGTAGCTCATGCTGTTGGTCTCCTCCCCAAAAGGGTGGTCCTAAAAAAAAACTGGCATCTCTCCATTATCTAACCGACTGTTAAAACTTTTTACCACATTCCCCCCTTTTGTTCCTCAAGAAACAAAATATTTCCTTGATGGAACAGTAAAAAGAATATAATAACTATTGTTAACTAATAATATGTGAACAACAATATAGAAAAGGAAGAGAAAAAAAACAAACTGGCGTCTCTCCATTATCTAACTGACTGTTAAAACTTTTTACCACACTCCAAACTAGTTTTGGTCGTCATTTATGTTTCTCATTATGGAGGTGATGAGTAAAGTTAACAGACATAAACACTTTGTATTAGGGAAAAAGCAGCCTGGGTAATGTAGAGGAAGAGCTAACGCATATGGGGAAACTAAGGGACAGTTATGATTTTGGTAACATGGGTCATTCCATGAAAGGTTGTTGGACGGATTAAGCTCTTTGACATCAATCATTTTATTTTTAAATACTTGTTATATCATCAGAAAATATCCAACTCATCCATAGAATAATGCTATGTATTCCAACAACAACAGATGAATTAGCAACATTTCATCTCATATAGCCATATTTGTAATAGTCTGTGAATAACTTATACACTTGAATTACTATAACATTTGGCTAAAAGCACAAACAAATTTATACCAGACTCATCTGTTTTATATTGATAAAAATGATAAAAATTATGTGAGTTCCATTGACTTCTATTTTGAATATTGGGTATAAAGTGGGGAATTTTTCTTTTTCTTTTTCAAGACAGTGTTGGGCTTCCTAAATGCACTAACTATGCAAAGTATGGGAGTAATATAAATTTCTACCCAAGGGAAACTCAACTTAATGGTTTACTATCATAGATATATGCTGGATCTATTTCATATTTGTAGTCTAATCTTTTCTATGCTGTTGACATACACACACTGTATGGTGAGGTATCTGTTAAATTCTCAACACATATTGTCCCCTAGGAAGTGCCAAGGGGTTAAGATGCCTGCCATATCTATTTAACCTCAGTGAAGCTCACTCTTGCAGACCAAACACTTCCTGGATCTGTATAATATAAAAAAGCCTATCACAACCAGTTAAACTTTATATATCAATATGGCAAAGTATTATTATTGTAGTAGGAGCTGGGTGCCATTTTGTTTTACTGGAGGGAAATCCGATATGAATAAAATAGCAACTTTTCAAACATGACATTTAATCCATGCATGTAAATCAAACTGAGAATCTATTATTCATTATTAAAAGGGTGGCATATTTTTATTACACTGAAAATGAAACACAAATACTGTGAAAAATTTAGTGCCTTTTCTTGAAGTTTCAAGACACTTATCATACAGTCATCTGGCTGGTACTGGCATTCATTTTAAAATATAGCTACAAAATTAATAAGTTTGAAGTTTTATGCTTGAAAAAAAGAATGCCCAATTTCAGTGAAACAGGCAAATTTATTTTTTATTTAAGCCTTCCTAAATACTTAAGATGGTAAAGTACTTTCGTAATGTTCAAATTCATGTGTGTGTATGGGTATTATATAGTTCATATTCTTTTCATCATTAGTCATGCCCACATATTTTCCCTGAAGTACTTTCTGAAAACTACATATTTCAGAAACTGATTAACATGACCTGAAGTATTCTTAAAATACGATGAACCCAACACTTTCTAAGAGGTTATTTTCTGTATGTCAGCATATGTCCAAGAATTGAAATGCTTTTAATAACCCACAGCAAAAAATATTAATAGAAAAGCTAAAGCCTAAATTTTAATGAAGTTATTTTTATTTATTTTTATTAAGTTCTGTAGTACCACAGAGTGCAACATGTTTCCTGAATGCTGTAACCCTGATTTTTTTCCCACCACTGGGAATCCCAAATCCCTTCCAGGTTTCAAGCTGTCACCAGTATCCTTAGCTTTTCTAAGTTCTATGTAATTCAGAGTAAAGGGGAGGCCACAGAATTCATTTCTTCCATGTTGCATGATAACAGTAAATCACAACGAAGATCTAAATGGGACTATTTGATGTGTGTGTATGTGTGGGTGTGGGTATGTGGGGGAGTTGTCACAGGGGTGGAAAAATGGTAACAGATAAAATTGTTAGTTTTATAATAATAAGATCCTTACAGTTTCACTTGTCTGTCAATACTAGCTACAAGGCATTTGTCTCACCTCTTTAGCTACTACTTTCTGCCCAGTCTTAGACTTGATAAATATTTAGTTTTAGGTTCTTTTCCAATGAATTTGTGTGTTCAAGCATACTCTTCATGGTATTCCATGAACTGTTTCTCCAGCTATTAATATGACAGTTTGGGGTTGGGGATCTAGGTGGGGACATCTTACAACAACCATCTAACAGGGACTTATTGGTATTTATCTCCAAAGGATCTAGAAAAAGCCCTGGGAGAGCCCCTCTCCTACTGTCAATGCCCTAAAGCTACCTAGAAATTCCCATACATCCCTTCCCACATTGACTAAGATAAAATGGCAAACCCACATAAGGACCAATACAGATTGATGATCTACCCTTTGTTTTCACCTATGGATCTAATAATTTCCATTCCTCAGGGTTAGTGGTCATTAGTATAACCTGCCTTTAAGGGGCAGGTTCAAAAACTATGTTATTAAATTAATTCTTTGATATTTTAATGAATTACAATAATTACTCCAACAACAAAGGATCCGTGATCTCAATGTGGATATTCCCTCTGGTGATGCAGATCACTGCCCATTAGTACCTGTGCAAAGTGTATCATTCTCATCTCTATTCTCACCAAAGTTCACCACAGGGGATTGATCCAATAAATATCTGAGGCAGTCTTTCTTATTTTCTCTTAACATCTTGAGGAAATCATGGATGAGTGACCTAGAGCCTAGCCAGTGACTTCAAAAAGGATCTAGATCAAGTGGTAGTGAGAGATTGAGTGGACCTTTAAGCTGAAGAGATTTCTGAGAGCTGGAAGAGCAGGGGAGAATGCAAGAAGAATGCTAACTCCTTCTCCTGACCTGGCATGACAGGGAACATGAAGATTGGAATTACTAACACTGAAGGGAATGGCCATGGATGAAGTGGCATCTGGAGAAAGCCAAATATAAAGTTGGACATATAGAAGAAGAGAATACAGTGCTGCAGGGCGGTGCGGGGGGAGGGGGGAGGTTAGAGATGTTCAGAAATCTGTCTTTCTGGTACCATGTGCTGTGGAATAAGCTGATTATAGCCCATACTGGAAAAGAAAACTGCTTAAAGACTTAGTAACATTTGTCCATAGCAAGCTGATCCTTTGTTGCCATCACTCTTCCTAACTTACCTCCTGGGTAAGAAACATTTGGAAGTGAGGAATTGTAAGGCAATTTGTAAAGCAAAGCAACCTAGAAATACTATCAAGTATGAGTAAAAGTAGTACTTTTCTTAGGGTTTAACAAATGGGACACTACATCTTTGTCTTTCCAGAACCTAGACCAGTTGTTGCTGCTAAAACCCACTGTCCTTGATTTCCCAGACCTGGAGAAATCTCCAAAACTGATCTCATTCCATTGGACAGGCTGAAGTCTAAGGTTAATTTGTCCATTTATTTTTCTTGATTCCAGGAATGATAATTAAACCAATAGAATTTCAAAGCTCTAATTGGATCACCTCCTTTGTCTTGTGCTATGACATCATTTTTAGCTATTTTCTCTTGATTTCTACTAGGAAAAGTAAAATCACTTTGTAAAGCACAATGCATACTTGATTACCTCAGTTCAATCTCGTAGCTGCTCCCCCACTCACATATGAAGCAGCGTGATTGTAGTAGAATAATATATTTAGACTCTGAAAACCTGAGTTCAAATACCAGGTCTGTTATTTACTTTCTTTATGGCCTTGGGAAAATCACTTAATCTTTCTAGGCCTTAGTTTCTCCAGGGGATAAAAGTGCAAGATTTGGAGTCAGGAGGGGCCAGGTGTGAATGGAGCTTTAGGGATATCCTAGCTGTGTTACTCTGGGCTAGGAAATTAAACTCCATGGGCCTTAGTTTCTTCATCTATAAAATGAAAATACTAACATCATCCTCTCCCTTCCTCCCATCCTCACCAAAAAGGATCAAATGAAATGATGTCTACAAAGTACTTCACAAACCTAAATGGGCCATGTAAGCTTAGATGGCATAGCTAAATGAGGCAGCCAGGTGGCATATACTAGAGGCAGGCAGACTTGAGTTCTGTAATGGGGGGAAATGGGGTATGGTTTGGGTTAGGGGTTGTGGTTCTTACACCCTCTTGCACACAAAAGTAGTTAGAATAAGGTGGTAGTTTATTTAGGGCCAAGGGTGGGGGGAGGGAAACCATGACAGAAATCCTTGGACTTCTCATGGGGAGATAGGTACAAAGCATGTGGCTCAGAGGTACCAATCTCCTTGAGCAGGAGACTGGTAGGTACTTTTATAGAAGACTTGATTGCATGCTAGGACCTGAACCAGGTAAGACAGAGGTCGCCCCAAAACCATTCCTAGGCTTGCCTATGTCCAGCTTGGCCATGGGTTTGACAAGGTGCTGGCCAGGAGAGCAAGCTGCAGAGCGCTGTTTTTTTGCTAAGCTGATCTCTTGGGTGCTGCCCTGGGGACAAAAAGGTAGGAGAGCTGGCCTGACCTTTGTGTGGTGTCCCCCACTTCTGTGTCCTGGTTTACTGCAGCTGCCAGAATCTCAGCCACCTTGAGATCTGCTGGTAGCAGATGTGGTGATGGCAGCTGCTATTATAGAAGTTTGGTCTATGGAGCGGGCACTAGCCATCTTTTCTCTCTCTTTGGCTACTACAAGGTCCCTGTTATTAAAAATCTTAAAAGCAATATCAAGTTGTGAGGATGGGATCTGGGGACCCCAGTCTAACTTCTGGAGCTCTCTCCTAATGTCAGAAGCAGACAGGCTGATAATATGAATATTGAAGACAGTTATTCCTACATCTCTTTGGGGGGTCTAGGTTAGTATATTTCTTCAGAAAGTCCGCTAAGCAGCTCATGAAGACAGCAGGATGTTCGTCAGACCCCTGCTCCCTCACTTTTCCATAATTGACTTGTTTCTTGACCCCTCTTCTCATTCCTTCAACTAGGCAGGTGACCACATGATTTCTACAAGCCCTGTCTTCCTTGTTATCATAGTTCCATCTTGGTTCTACAACTGAGACAGCTATAAATCCAGGGACCCCAACCCAATTTCGAACCTGAGTGTTCATCCCCAACTTGTACCGCTAGGTCCCAAATCTGTTTTTTCTCATCAGGGGTACAACAACTGGCAAGAATAATTTGCAAATCAGTCCAGGAAAGGTCAAACTCCAGTGTCACAGACTTAAAGCCATCTATGAACTTTGTGGGGTTCTCTGAGTAACTCCCCAATTTCTCTTTAATCTGAGATAACCTGCTTATAGAAAAAGGGACATGCCTTAATGTTGTGCCCTTCCCAATGGGAAATTCCCTTAATGGAAGCAGGGAAGCAGTGGGAGATGCTGGTAAGTACCTGGGTTGGGGAGATAGCTCAGGTGGAGGCTGAGACAGAGGATTGGGCGGAGGGCCCAGTGGGGGAGGGGTGACAGCCTTTGGCTGTGGAGTAGGTGGGGGAGGGTAAAAGGAGATGGCCATAGGTGACTGCAGATTAGGTAAAGCAGATGGGGTTGGCTGCTGAATGGAAAAAACAGGAGAAAAGGGAACATATTGGAGTTCCCCAAGATTGTAAATGGGGTAAAGCAGGATAGAAGGATACTGACATCCACTCCCCATGTGGCACAGGGAATTGGTTCTGAGATCAGCCAGTGGGCAAGGGGAGGTCTCAGTCATAGAGTGATATGACAGTGGTTGGCGGGGAAGAAGGAGTGAAATGAGAAACAGGTAGGGAATGAGTTTGAGGAGCAGGAGGGGCTGGGGTCTCAGAGGAGGTACCTGAAGGGTTAGCTAATTGCTTGGATTTGCGGTGATTCTCAACCGTCAAGGGGACCTCATCCTTTCCCTTTGAATTCTGGCTTAAAGTCATAAAAGCTGATATGAATGGAATCTCTGTCCATCTCCCTTCACGCTTGCAAAACTTGTCCAATGGCAAAATGGTATTATAATTAAGGGTGCCGTGTACAGGCCAGTTTCCTTCAGTTCCTAGCAGATAATGTGGCCATAAATTGTTACAAAAATGTATCATGCATCTCTTTCTCAGGTTTTTAAGTTCCAGTTTAGTCCAATCTCTTAGGATGCACCCCAGAGGTAAATTTTTTGGAGTGCTCCCTTTCTGTACCATAACTACTGTTTAAGGAGAATGGTCTGAAATCCTGCTTTAGACACTATCAACTCTGCTGTCACTTAGCACTAATAATTATTTGTTATTGCCCTTAATTTTATTTTTTCCCCTCTGTAAATGTTCTTTTTTATAGTTTTGATTTATCCTATTCCACTTCCTCCTCATCTACCTTTAGATTGCAATAGTTTTGAGGCTATTAAATTCTAGGTCTTTTGTTCTTTTTTTTTTTTTTTTTTTTAGTGAGGCAATTGGGGTTAAGTGACTTTCCCAGGGTCACACAGCTAGTAAGTGTTAAGTGTCTGAGGCCAGATTTGAACTCAGGTACTCCTGATTCTAGGATCGGTGCTCTATCCACTGTGCCACCTAGCTGCCCCAGTCTTTTGTTCTTACAGAAGAATTTGTGCTTTTTTTTTTTTGTCTGACTCTATGAAGTGTTTCATTGTAGTTTGCTTGGTATAGCTCAAAATATGTAAATTATTTGGGCAATGTGATTAGTTTTATTATATTGGCAAGGATTAACCATGAGCAATGGATATCCTTCAAATTATTTTTTATTATTAATTATTTTGAAGAATATTTCGTAATTATCTTTAAATTTTGAAAGTGCCTTGGTAGATTGACTTACAAATACTTTATGACATTTGCATTTCTAGTTCATTTCATAAAAATCTCTCCAGACAAACTGATTGATATTTAGAGACAACTCTAGAAATATTGATTAATTTCTATATACATACTACTTGGATTCCTGCATAAACACATATACTAGAAATTAAATTGGTATTTTAATTTTAAAGGACATATTTTCCTCTTTATTTTGCAAACTAGAGGAAAATATGTAAAATTAGAATATGTTTAGATCATTTAGATTAGTGTCATTGTCTCTGCAGCCAGTCAAATATTAGAATGAGAAGGCACTGACAAGGAATAAGCCTGTATTCATTCAAATTCCATATAGCTTCAATTCCTACTTTGAGCTCTTTTGATTCTCCTAAAGTCATAACCCTGCTGGCTAACAAAGGGCCAAAGTCTAGGTTCAGTTACAAGACATGACAGTTTAAATCTGGTTGACGGTCACTGGAAGTAAAAGTAGATGATGCTCAGACTGTGAAAGGTCTTTAATAAAAAAAGGATAAGGAGTTTGAATTCTAACTGGTATACAAAGAGTTATTATATGAGGTCAGGATTTAGACATGGGCTAACAGGAATAATGCTTCAACAGCAAATATTAGAAGTCAAATAGAACTGATAACTTGCTATTTTTTTTTTTTAGTGAGGCAATGGGGGTTAAGTGACTTGCCCAGGGTCACGCAGCTAGTAAGTGTTAAGTTTCTGAGGCTGGATTTGAACTCAGGTACTCCTGAATCCAAGGCCAACGCTTTAACCACTACTCCATCTAGCTGCCCCCGCTATTTTTATTAATAAACATTTTTATTTAAAGTTTTGAGTTCCAAATTCTATCCCTCTTTCTCTCTATTCCCTCCCCCCTCCCTGAGGTGGTAAGCAGATATAGGTTATACGTGTGCGATTATGTAAAACATTACCTTATTAGTCACTTTGTATAAGAAAACTCAAGTAAAAGAAAAAATGAAAGTGAAAATAGCATGCTTCTGTCTGTGTTCAATCAATATCAATTCTTTCTTTGGAAGTGGATACTATACTTCATTATTAGTTCTTTGGGATTGTCTTGGATCATTGTGTTGCTGAGAATAGTCAAGCCATTCATAGTTTTTCATCAAGCAATATTGTTGTCACTGTGCACAATGTTTTCCTGGTTCTGCTCACTTCACTACAAAGAAGAGAGAATTTATTTAATCAATATGCATTTATTATATTCCTGCTATTTGCCAAATACCAATTTTTCCATAAGCCAGAAGCTTGCTTTATATATCAAAATGTTCTTGTAGGATGTGTGAGTCTGAGTCCACATGTACTAAAAATAACTCATAGTTATGTAATAATTCAGAGTACTATGAGGCTTATAGACATATAGGAATTATTTGAAACAAGCAATATTTTTTCTATGCTTTCATTTTTGTAATAGAGGTGGTCATTCATGTATGCTTTTACTGACACTAGGATGACTTGGAACATTTAACTTTGACCAGGTCACCCTGGTTTGAACTGATTTTTCTATATTTAGTTCTCTGTCAGTGAACAGTCAAGGATAATGCTGAGGTTCTAAACCAATATGACTGGAAGGATTGTGTTGCCCTCAATAGAAGCACAGTAGTTTGGAGTAATGGTTGGTTTGGGGAGAAATGTAAAGGGTTCTGTTCTGACATTTTGTATTTGAAGTGTTGATGAGACATCAAGTTCAAAACATCCAATAAATAATTGTTGATTGTTACTTAAATTCAGAAGAGATATTAGGTCTAGATACATAGATCTGAGAATTATATGCATAGGGATAATAATTAAACCCAAGGGAGCTGATAAGTTCACCAAGTGAGAGTATAAGAAGAGGGAAGAGAGTAAGTATCCAGGAGGGGAAGGTGATCAATAATGCCACATAATTCAGAGATGCCCAGAAGATAATGACTGAGAAAAAGTCAACACATTTGGCAATGTAGATGTTATTGGTAACTTCGAAGGATGTGATTTAAGTTGAGAGAGGAATCAAGGATAATGAAAAGTTTGAGAACTTAGGGGATTGGAAGGATGTTGGAGCCTTCTACAGAAATGGGAAATTTTAGTTCAGACATACATTTAGGGAGTGGGGGAAGAGATAATGTGAATGCATCCATACCTGCTCATTCTGTGCTATTCATTATTTCCTGTCAAAAACTGAATAGTGTGTGTGTTTGTTGAGAGGGAAATATTCTTGGCTAATACCAAGGAGTACAGACGTCAATGTTACATGACACTAACTGAAGCCATGAGGTGTTTAGGGGCAAGAGGTAGATAGGAAATTTTGCTTGCATAGATGCTATGCTGTGAGTACCTGGTCCAGGCTATGTTTTCTTTCTTTCATTTCTAATGTATTTGTATAGCACTTTATGCTATTGAAATTACTTTCACATATTATCTCATTTATTTCATGAGGTGAAAAAAACCCAGTTTCTAGCTCCATTTTATAGGTGGAACAAATCAGGTAACTAGAAGATGGATATAGAGAAAATGTTTAAAATGACAGTGCAAAATTTCGTATGGAACTAGGCATAGAGTTCAAGTCTCCAAATTGCATTTCCTTTTTGTGACAATAGGCTGTCACTATATTTCTAATTTTCTATCAATCAGTCAATCAATAAGCATGTATTAAGCTCCTACTCTGTGTCAGGCACTGTGCTAGGTTCTGGAGTTACAAAGACAAAAAAATATTAAATGGCACCTATCCTTAAGTATCTTCTATTTTAGGGATTGGACATTAAGCAACACAAAACTAAGACAATATAAAAGGTATGCAACATGAGTACATGGTCACTTTTTAGGGGAGGCACTAAAAATTTGGGCAATAATTGAAGGACTTATGTAGGCAGTGATCCTTGAACTTAGTTTTGAAGGAAGCTAGAGATTCTGATAAGAAGAGGAGTACCTTCTGCATTCCATCCTCTTGGTCTATAATTGTTACTAATTTAAAATTGTAGTAGCTCATAATCTGCAGTGTGAGAAGATAAAATAGATGGAATTTCGGTTAATAACACAGTTTTGCTTAGCTTTATTATTTTTCAGTTAGAGAGAAAAGCAGGTGGCTGACCTGTACTTTTTCTCCATTTTTTTTCTTTCCACCTTTCACTCCCACTTTACAAAGGTTACCAGCATCCAACTAGCCAAATGAAAAGTATGGCTTGATTAAGGATCTCTTTTGTCGGTAATTTGTGCCTAATGTTTTTAGCTTTCCCACGGGCTGTTATAGAAAATGGTAAATCTGGTTTAAATGAAACCTGATACTGTTAATGGTTTAATAGCAGCTGCCACAGGGTTATGGCATTTTTCAACAGATGTTTCTCTTTCGTTTTAAGCCTACACAAAGTCTTAGAATATATTTACATAAATAATATAAACTACACCTACATATCAATGGCTATGTTTGTCATTCCAAATGTATTCTTAAGCAATTTCCCATTCTCACCCATGTCTAATTAAATACATACATATGATTGAACAAGACATTAAAGGGTGTGCATTGAGGGAAATTATTCCTGTCACCTACTAGCCTTTGAAAAAAAAATGCAAAGAAATTGACCACATCTCTGGAGCTGGTGAAATTGACTAGCACATGACTAATCAGTTCATTTCATTTATTTTCATTCTCAAGACTGCTTCCTACAGATAGATTGTGTAGTGACCCACATACCACTAAAATAAAGAGTTCATATGTGATTATTTCCTTTAACTTTTAAAAGATTGGTGAATTTCTATTCTTTCTTTTTTAGCCCCTTATCAAGAAGGGGACTGATGGGAAATGTAGTTTTTCCTGCCTAGAAGGAAGGTCTGAAGGATAAAAGCTAATATTTATTTAACACTTACTTTGCGCCAGATACTCTCCTGAGTACTTTACAAATATTATGTTATTTGATCCTCACATCAAGCCTGGGAGGTAGGTGCTATTATTAACCTTATTTTATAGTTGATGAAACTTAGGTAAATGGAGTTAAGTGGCTTGCCTAGTGTCACACAGCTGGTTAGTGTTTGAGGTTGGACCTGAACTTAGATCTTTCTAGCTCCAGGTTTGGTGCTCACTACTATAGTTGAGGGAAGCCCAGAAACTGAAGAACTCTAAGGAGTAGAGAACATCCCAGAGATTCCAATGTTTTCCAGAACTAATGGCCAGTCAATTTCAAGTGAAGGCTATCATTACCCTTGAATGAACATAGTTATGATCAGTTACATCTGGCTCACTGACCTATTGAAAGAAGGATCTGCTTGGGCAGAACTTTGCTATTTCTTTCAGTATTGCCGCAGCTTAGACTTGGTGAATTTATGCTTTTCCTACTTTCTGCCCTCTCCTGTCTCATCACTGTCCATGGAACTTGGATTTCTTGCCCTTGAGAGTTTCTCACTCTCTTGAAATTTTATTTGTTGTCTGTATTTTTATCATGAGTTTTGTTTGCAGATAATATTAATTTCATCCCAAGTGAGTGTTTGTTTTACCATGCAATGGAAAGGACCAAATGGAATCCAACTGAACAATAGCCTTAGACTAAATAGCAAGGATATACTGAAGCTCTCTCTTTTTTTTCCTTCAAATTCATTAAGGAAAGGCTTCACTTTCTTTTTAAAAAATTATTTTATTTATTTGTTTATTTGTTTGTTTATTCATTCATTCATTCATTTATTTATTCATTTATTTGTTTGTTTGTTTATTTGTTTGTTTATTTATTTATTTATTTGCACAGGGCAATGAGGGTTAAGTGACTTACCCAAGGTCACACAGCTAGTAAGTGTCAAGTGTCTGAGGCTGGGTTTGAACTCATGTCCTCCTGAATCCAGGGCCAGTGCTTTATCCACTACGCCACCTAGCTGCCCCTAGGCTTCACTTTTAATAAGAGTACCTTTCAGAAAAGATTTATGGTCTTCCTCACATCTAGGGTTGGTTACCCTGGACTTAGCTAATCTAATAATTTCTTCCAAGCCTAATGTATAGCTTCGGGGATGAAGGGTGGTGCTCTGGAATTCCTTTGTGTCAGTCCCTTTAACAGAGGCAAAAAAAGATGGTCAACTTTCAGCTGACTGGTTTTTCTGGGCATATTTTCATGGTCTTGCCCTTGTTCTTAACTATTCCTAACTAGAGGGGAAATGTATGTAAATTGAGATTAGACTTTGAAAGACATATCAGATAAATCAAAAAAATGACAGCAAAAGTGGAAAATATGGGAAGTGGAATACCTTTAGGGGTTACTATAAGCACTGGAAAATTTAAGGTTTGAAAAGTTTAGTAGCTTTTCTTTTAAAAAAAATTGATTAGCTTGTACCCTTTTTTTGCTTCCTTGATTATTCACTGAGATGGCATAATCTTGGCACATCATGGACATTTGAAAATTAATCAGCTTCATTTTATCAATGCAGATGGCTCAGATGGATAACTGAAACCCAAAGGATTATCTGAAAAAATGATCAGAATCTCTGTCTTATTCTATATTGTTTTTGGCAATGGTGATCCAAGTAAGGCCTAAATACCTATGGACATCCCCGGGATTCTTTCAGGGGTTCTGATTTTCATAATAATACCATTAGTTTTTTGTTTTGTTTTTTTGTTTTGTTTTTTTTTTAGTGAGGCAATTGGGGTTAAGTGACTTGCCCAGGGTCACACAGCTAGTAAGTGTTAAGTGTCTGAGGCCGGATTTGAACTCAGGTACTCCTGACTCCAGGGCCGGTGCTCTATTCACTGTGCCACCTAGCTGCCCCAATACCATTAGTTTTAATTTAGAATATGTCACATATTGATAGACATTTACCACACAAATTAAAATTCTTTGGAGGGGAGTGTCCTCAGCAATTTTCAAAAATGTAAAGGGGTCCTAAAATTGAAAAAAAAAAGTTTAAGAACTCCTAGTCTATAGTCATGGTTAAATGAATAAAAAACATTTATTAAGCACATTCGCTATGCCAGGCAATATGCTAAGTATTAGAGATTCAAATATAAAAAATGAAATTATGCTTACCTGCAAGGAGTTTATATTCTTAAAAAAATTATAAATAAGTTTTCCTTGGAGGGATGCCTTTTTTCTGTCATCACATTCAAAAGTTTTGCTTCATTACATACTGTCTGGTATTACAACTTTTGGCAGAAGGGCATTCACTATATTCATAAGGTTTCTTTATAGTGTGAATTTTCTTATGTTAAATAACATGTGAATTATGGGTAGAAGGTCCTGTCATATTCTTTAAATTAATAAAGTTTCAGTGTGCTCCAGTTAAAAGTATTCTCACATTTATAATGTTTAATAAGGGACATAACTTAATATACTTAATATTTTTTTCCTAAAGTGTTCTAGCAAGTAGATCATTGGCTTTTCTTTTTCCTCCCTTAGGTTTTGCCTTCTAATGAAGATGTGAAACCTGGCATGACCCTCCTGTTTGAATTCTTTCTCTGTGGTGGGACTTATGTTTTTTTTGACCGGGCAGTAGGCTGGGGAGTTTTTCCTTTCTGTGACGACAACTTTAATATAGTGGAGGGAAAATTCAAGTGTCCACTTCTTCGAGGTCATTATGATAAAAAACTTGAATGCTTCAGTAAAATTGAGGATTTTATTTGTTCAGATTTGGACCACTGGTTGTGCAATCTCTATTTTCAGGTTTGTAATCACATTTTGTGGGTATCAAGAGAACTGTGGAAATTTCAGAGCTGTCTGTGTGGCCTTCCACATGCTTTCACAACATTTCAAATTTCAATGAGCACCACCTTCTCTAATTATTAAGAATAATTTGCAAGAAACAATCAATTTATTGTAATTCAGACTTAGTTTGTGCAATGGGGGAAAGTAAAGATTTCTTCAATTTAGTGTCATAGCCAGAGGTAACCTCAAAGACCATTTATGACACATTTCCCTTATATCCCTCCCCATTTTCAAAGTGAGAAAACTCCTGCCCAAAGAGTAGTTAGGAGTTACATCTAAGGTTATACAGCTACCTAGTGATAGATAGAACTGGGACTACTAGAACCCAGCTTTCCCGATACCAATTAAATATTCACTCCACGATACCATGCTACCTAACAAGGTAGTTCTTTCTCTCTCTCTCTCTCTCTCTCTCTCTCTCTCTCTCTCTCTCTCTCTCTCTCTCTTTCTTTGTCTGTCTGTGTGTGTGTATACACACACATATACATGCACACACACATATATATTTACAATATACATACATACATACATACTACAAACATGTAAACGTGTATAGACTGTGTATACATAGCTATTCACATGTGTGCGTGTATGTATATATGTGTGCATGTGTATGGATACACTATATATACATATATAGGCAAAATCCCTGTTTATGGTTAAAAAATACTGAATTCTATTTTTTCAATTTCTCTAAAATCATGATCTCTCCCAATTACATAACAATCCATAAATTTAATTAACGTGACAGGAGGGCCACTTTCTTACTATGTGAACACAGTTAAAGGTGTTCATTAGAAATATTCATTGTAAATGTCAGTTATTATTACTAGTAGTAGTATATGCAGTAGGCACTCTTGTAAATTGTAGAGGATACCAGAAAAGTAAAGGGAAATCATCACAAAATCATAGGATATTTGAATTGTAAAAGATCCTCAAGATCATATATTCTTGTCCATACATATTAGAGATCCTGGAGAAATGGGTACAGAGTTGAAATGATTTGTACTGTCACATGAGCCCTGCATTCAAGGTCCTTCCAATTTAGTTGAGACATATATACACAGATAACTGGAAATCTGCAGATCTTTTTAGAGGCAGGTTCTTTACTAGAAAGCAACTTCAAATTATCTCTGTGCTTGTATGTATATCTATACTGTCATTTGTGTCAAGAAGCCTCTTCTTTCTCCACTCTTTTATGTTTCCTTCTTTTACTTACTGGAACATAATTTGAATACATCCACTTGTCTTCCTGCTCATATAAGATATTTCCCTTAGCAGGGCCTTTTTAGAAACAAATAGATTCATATCAATGACTTTGAAATTGAAATAAGTATATGTGTATATGAAATGGAGAATTAGGAAGTAAAGAAAGGAGGAGGCTTCCCTAATTAAATAGCAAAATAAATACATACCCAAATCCATATAAAAATTATAGCTTTAAGGATGCCTGTGAACTTAGGACAAACCTATTTATGTTAATGATCATAGTATCACAGATTTAAAGGGGTAAGGGACCTTAGAGAACGTCATGTCCAACCACCTTATTTTTTACAAGAGAGAGCTCTCTGTCTGATCACTGACTACTTCTCCCTTTCATTTTCTGGATCTTCACCCAAGTCATGCTCACTAAACTCAAGTGTTCTCAAGGGCTCTATCCTGGTCCCTCTTTTCTTCTCCCTCGATACTATCACATTTAATGATTCTAACATCTCTTACAGGTTCAATTATCCTCCTCTCTATGCAAATAATTCCAGGATTTATACATCAAAGTATAACTACTGCCTTTTAGTTATCTCATACTGCACCTTACAGAAGCATCTCAAATTCAACCTATGAAAAACATAATTTATGTTCTTTCCCCCAAAACCTTTTCCTTTTCCAAACTTCTTTCTTACTATTGAGGGTACTGCCCAGTCACGATGATTCACAACTTTGGTGTCATCCTTCCTTTCCCTATCACTTTCCACATTTTTCTTTCTTTCTTTCTTTCTTTCTTTCTTTCTTTCTTTCTTTCTTTCTTTCTTTCTTTCTTTCTTTCTTTCTTTCTTTCTTTCTTTCTTCCTTCCTTCCTTCCTTCCTTCCTTCCTTCCTTCCTTCCTTCCTTCCTTCCTTCCTTCCTTCCTTCCTTCCTTCCTTCCTTCCTTCCTTCCTTCCTTCCTTTCCTTCCTTCCTTCCTTCCTTCCTTTCCTTCTTTTGGGGGGGGGCAGTGAGGGTTAAGTGACTTGCCCAGGGTTACACAGATAGTAAGTGTCAAGTGTCTTAGGCCAGATTTGAACTCAGGTAGTCCTGAATCCAGGGCTAGTGCTTTATCCACTGTGGCACCTAGCTGCTCCCTCGCTCCATATTTTCAATCTTTATGTTTATGCCTTCACACCTCTCCTGAAAATCCCCTCCCCTCTATTCACACAACCACTATTAGTATAGTCTCTCATCATCTCAGTCCTGTACTTTTTTTCTTTACATAATAGAGTTTTTTTATTGAGCCCAAATCTATATGCCTTTTACTTCCGAAGATCTTAGTTCTTGTCTTTTTAAAAAAAATTTTAAAACATTTGATTATTTTCCAGTTACATATAAGGATAGTTTTCAAAATTTGTTTTCATAGGATTTTTAGTTCCAAATTTTTCTCCCACCCTCCCCCTTGCCTCCCTCCTCCCAAAGATGGAAAGCAATCTGATACAGGTTTGATATGTGTAATCACATTGAATGTATTTCTGCATTAGTCATCTTGTGAAAGAAGAATCAGAGCACAAGGGAACAACCTCAAAAAAAAAAAAGGAATGAAAAACAGCCCAAAAGTAGAAACAGTATGGTTCAATCTGCATTCATAATCCACAGTTCATTTTTCTGGATGTTTAGAACACTCTCTATCATAAGTTCTTTGAAATTGTCTTAGATCGTTGCACTGCTGAGAGGAGTCAAGTTTATCGTCATTGTTCATCACCCAATGTTGCTGTTACTATGTACAATGTTCTCCTGGTTCTGCTCCTCTCAGTCAGCATCAGTCCATTTAAATCCTTCCAGGTTTCTCTGAACTCCTCCTGCTCATTGTTTCTTATATCACAATAGTATTCCGTTACATTCATATACCACGACTTGTTCATCCATTCTCCAGTTGATGGGCATTCCCTCAATTTCCAATGCTTTGCCACCACAAAGAGAGCAGCTATAAATATTTTTGTACATGTGGGTCCTTTTCTTTTTTCTATGGTGTCTTTGGGGTACAGACCTAGCAGTGGTATCACTGGGTCAAAGGGTATGAACAGTCCCATAGCTCTTTGGGCATAGTTCCAAATTGTTCTCCAGAATGGTTGGATCAGTTCACAATTTTCCACAGCTTTTCCAACATTTATTTTCCTTTTTTGTCATATTAGCCAATCTGATAGGTGTCAGGTGGCATCTCAGAGTTTTTTTTTAATTTGCATTTCTCTTATCAATGGTGATTTAGAGCATTTTTTCATATGGCAACAGATAGCTTTGATTTCTTCATCAGAAAACTGCCTGTTCATATCCTTTGACCATTTCTCAATTGGGGAATCAGTCCTGTACTTTTATAGTAGACTTATGTTTGGTCTTCATGTCTCAGTATCTCCCCACTACAATATTCTATTCAGCTACCAAAATGATTTTTCTAAAGCAAAGATCTGACTTCCTCACTCCTACCCCTCACTCAATAATTTCCAGTAGCTCACTGTTAACTCCACAACCAAATACAAAATCCTCTGTTTCACATTTAAAACTCTTAATAATCTGATTCCTTTCCTTCCTTTACAGTTTCACACTATTTGTCCTATCTATGTATTCTAAGATACAGAACACTGAAATTCTTGTTTCTCAAATAGGAAATGTTATCTCTCAATTCCATACCTTTACACTATCCTTTCCTTATATCTGGAGCGCTCTGCCTCCTCACCTCTATCTCTTAACTAACATTGCTATAGCTTAGTAAAATGAAAAGATGATTGCTTATGAAACTATAAATCTACAATGCAAAACTTGCTATTCCTTTCAAATATACAACAAAATTATCATGTAAATTACTTTTTTTCTTTCCACTTACTCCCCTCCCTAGAGATGGCTACCATTAGACACAAATAGGCATACATGTGTGTATGTGTATGCATATATATATATAGTATATGTAAAATTCTTCTTTATATACTTCTGTTTATCAGTTCTTTCTCTGGATGCAGATAACATCTTCATATGTCTTATAGTTATTTTGAGTATTTAGAATAGGCAAAAATACTTATTCACTCAAAGTTGTTCTTAAAACAATATTGCTGTTACTGTATACAATGTTCTCTTGATATTGCTCATTTTGCTCTTCATTATTTCATGCAAATCTTTCCATGTTTTTCTAAAAATCATTGAGATCTTCATTTATTACAGCACAGTAATATTCTTTCACAGTCATACATCAAAACTTGTTCAAAGGAAAGGATATTATCAGGATCAAGTAACTTTTTAAAGAAAGCCATTGATGAGTTATGGATTTATGGATTAAGTTCCTTGATAAGAGAGTGTGATCAAAACACAGAATTCTGGGAAAATGAAAACAGGTCAACACTTTAAGAAAAAGCAAAAGACATCTGTATTTTCCCACTATTAATTTCTGTTAATTGCAATATAAAATTCACCTCACTGCAAGATGGAGTGTGAAAATATACTACCTTACTGCAAAAGAGATAATTTATGTAATATTTCTACTAATTAAAAAATGAATTCACTATTAAGTAAAAATGAGATGATATATAGTTATATAGAATTTGATAAATTTTGAAAGCAGTATTTGAACTGGTTATTTGACAAACAATGTTTGATTACATACTAGTTTATATAAAACCAATATTTGAACAATCTACCAGCAAATTCCTCCAGGAGGTTTCTGATTTACCTCATTTAATCTTTTAAGTGCTTTAAAAGAAATATCATGAATGGTTTCATCTGACTAGAAGATTCCACTGACCATATTCCTACATGTCTAATTCCTAAAGAGGTTTCTGATTGGGTAAATCATGTAAACATCTTTCCTTCTACCTTATGTTTCATGATTGGGATTTTTCCAACAATAAGAAGAGTACTAGTATTGTGTTTAAACATTACATGAAAGCAATAATGAAGTAATGATGGAAAAAAATACTATCAATCTGTAAATACTTTCCATTACTTCCTCAATTAGAAAACAAAAACATGATTTTTATTATCTTTTTGATTTTAAGTAACATTTAAAAATATTTGTACACAATAAAATTTTAATGAATAGTTATTGATTTGTTTCTTTTCCCCACAGTTATAGCTTCTTAGATTCACACACATATAAAGGCAATAGATTATTTGGAAAAAAATGAAAACCAGAAGACAAAATACATTATATTGAAAAATAAGTGATAATATTTGAAGCTATGACATAAAAACTGTTGATATTTTTAAAAGAGCAACAATAACAACAAACGAACACATACCACAACTTCTTTTGTCATGCAAACAAGAAAATTATAAGATGTAGAAAATTGAATTCATAATTGACCTTTTGGATTGCATAAATTGTCTTATTATGGTAGAGAGAAAAATACTGTTTGAGTATAATATTTTAAACTGTTTAGATGACAGATTTATCTCTTAATAGATAATTAAACTTTCTCCATGTATGGATTATCAAAAAGAATATGAAAGGCATCTACAGCTCTCCCCCGAATTTCCAACATGCTTAATGACTGAGGGGAAGAAAGCAGCTTCAGATGTGGAAAATAGATCTGACCTTCCAGAGAAAGAAAAAAAGAAAAATGCATGGGTTCCATTAACCTTTCATACTGGTTCCTCTACAGAATCTCTCCAAGGTGGGTTGGCATATTTCCCTCCTAGTAGAATTATCATGGGCATTAGTATTATTATCATTATTTAGTCTGTATTCATAAGCTGTGAGTACTGCCAATGGGATATTATTTTCCAATTCAGCCAGTCAAAACCAAAAAGCATTTATTAAATGCTTACTATATTCTGGGCACTGTGCTAAGTGCTGGGGATATAGGGAATGCAAAGACAAAACAAAACAACAATAACAACACTAGTCCCTTCTCTGCAGGAATTTCTATTCTAAAAGAGAAAGTAAGTATTAATAACTAATTGTATTCAAAACTATTTACAGAGTAGATTGAAAACAATCTCAGAGGAAAAGGGACTAATAGTTGGAGTGACTGGGTAAGGCCTCCTGTAGAAGAGGGGATTTGTGTTGGATCCTGAAGGAATCCAGAACAATCAAGAGGCAGAGGTGAAGTGCAAAACATTCTAGGCATGGGTACAGAAAGTACAAAGACATGGAGATGGGAGGAGTATCCTGTGCAAGGAAGGGCAAGTAGGCTAGTGTTTCTGGATCACAGAGTTCATGAAGAAGAGTACAACAAGAAATGTAGGAAAGGCCCAGGTTAAATTGAGCTTTAAATACCAAACTGACAGATTTATATTTGCTTCCACAGACAAGAGGAAGCTACTGGTGTTCACTTTGGTGATATGATAAGACCTACAATTTACAAAAAATAACAACTGCTGCATAAATTAGCAAAGATGATGATCTAATTGGTTTTCCCCTTGTGTTCTTATTCTTCTTTCACAATATAAGTAATGCAGAAATATGTTTAATATGATTGTACATATATAACCTATATGAGATTGATTTCTGTCTTGGAGGAGGGGAGAGAGAAGGGAGGGAGCAAAATTTGAAACTAAAAATCCTATGAAAACAAATGTCAAAAATTATCTTTACATGTAAATAGAAAATTATAAAATACTTTTATGAATAAACAAAAAGTGATGATCTCATTTATAAAATTTAAATAAAATCTATATAGACTTATTTAGAATATAATTTAAAAGTGACATTCCAGAAGGGTGGTGCTATTGACAATAACATTACTTTTAATTTAGAATTATTTACCTAAAAATTCCAGAGTGATAAACAGGAATTCTGGTGCCTTGGACCATGGTGCGGAAAGGATATGAAAGTGGAGACCTTGGGGCAGAGTGTTTCAGACCTATGAAATACAAAATACTCTGGAGAGGGGCATACAAAGCAATGGTTAGAATTGTTAGATAGTTTGAGTATATTAGGTGTTACTAAAACTATTTTTAAATTGCAAGTAAAGTTCAAATAAAAATCAACAAAATTGTGGCTAATATGATGAATGCCCTGCAATGGAGAGTAATTGTAGCACAATAATTATTTAATATGGAAATATAAAAACATTGTAAAAATATAGTCTCACTTTTCTAATTTCAAAATGGGGGTCATTTGCCACCATCACCATCATTTATCATAGGCTCATGATGCAAGTAAGTTGTGTTATTATGATGCCAAGTACATTTATATATGAAATAGGTAAACTCAGACTTAAGTAGTTTTAATCAGAACATTTAAAATGCTACAGTATTTAAGATTTTATGACTATACCAATTTTCTATCTATAATATCTTGGTATAACATTAAAAGAAACTGAAAAAGGAAACGTTTGAAAATGGTTACAGAAATCATTTGGAATTTTCAACAATTTTTTTTTTTGTGGGACAATAAAGATCACACAGCTAGTGTCAGTGTCTGAGGCCAGATTTGAACTTAGGTCATCCTGAATCCAGACTGATCTTTTATCCACTATGGCATTTATCTGCCTCCAACAATTAAATTTAAATTTTTTCTGTTTTAATTTAACCTTATTTTTATAAAGTTAAATAGCATCCCTTTGCTATACTAATTTAAAGAGAAGGTATACTGGATGAATTGAAACTAGTAAAAGGAAGAACAACAAAGAAAACTTAAATATTCAAAATATAGAAATTTCGTGTTTGAAAAAGCTTCCAAAATATATGATACCAAAACAAAGATATTTGAATTTTGGACCCAAGATCATGGCATCATGTAATGATAATCCCTGAGCTGAAAGGAACCTCAGAGCCCAACAACTTTATTTTTGGGGAGTGGAAACTGAAGCATAGTGGGATTGTTACTTGCACAACATGATAAAGGTACTAAGTATGGGAGATTCTCTGACTGTAGCTTTCCAATTTCAACTAGACCACATTAACTCCTAAAGTCAGAATGTTTTTGATTTAGCATTGGGTTATTGATACTGCCTTGGCTTATTTGTGGGGGAGATATGATATCAATAATTTCTATTGGAGATTGTCCATTTTTGTAAGAAATTTCATAATTCTATTTCTATGTCAATTTTCACTATGTCAAGGTAGACAAAAATCTATTTTCTTATTTCTCATTATTTGTCATTGGAATTCATAAGTACTCTTTTGGCATGGAGAGGTAAAACCACTCTTTTTGCTTTATGTGAATATTTTGTGGTAGATAGCATGGAATCTAATGAATGAAAACACTTTGAAATTACATATGCAGAATACTTTATTAAGATCAGAATTTTTCCATAGATGAATATTGTAATGATTGGAATGACGCCACCTACTGGAGACTTACTATAGGAAAGCTCCGCCATGAAGGAAGGTCTTTGAGGGCAGGACCATGTGTCTTTTCTTTGGTGTCAGGAAGTGACATTTGCTGGTGGGAGGAGGAAGGGAGAGCCGGGTGCTCTGCCTCACTCTCTTTTCATGGGGAAGCTGGTGGAGAAGGGAGCTAGAAATACGCTCTCCCTTTAATAGATAGAAATCTACGCCTTTTCTTCTCTCTTTATCAAATTCTTATTCTCCTTAATAAATGCTTAAAAGTCTTGCTAAAACTTATAATTTATTGGCGACCACTCATTAGATATTTTAGACAGTTTAGCTAAATTTTTTTTTTTTTTAGTGAGGCAATTGGGGTTAAGTGACTTGCCCAGGGTCACACAGCTAGTAAATGTTAAGTGTCTGAGGCCAGATTTGAACTCAGGTACTCCTGACTCCAGGGCCGATGCTCTATCCACTGCGCCACCTAGCTGCCCCATGAATATACTTTTTAATAAGTAAAAAACATTTTTTAAAACCATATCCATGACATTAAGAAGGATTACTAGAATCATATAAGCCTGTTTACAGACTTGGTAAACATAAAAACCTCATTCAATAGTAAAAAAAGTTGGAGCCAACTACAGTTATTGATATGGTTAAAATGACACTTGCTGACTCAGTATATATTATGCAGAAGCAAATGGTTCCACTCTCAATAGTCTTGTGGGAAACAGAATTGCTCACAGCAGTGTGTAAGGACTGCCTATGCTCTGGACATATAAAAAGCTTCTACACTCAGTTTGCTGGGGGGTTCGTGACTGACGTAGGCTCGTGGTGGAGGACTTGAAAAAGAACCAGACAAGGCTGGAACTCTAGGCTAGATAGGCTTTTTTTAAACTTTCTGAACTCCACGTGAATACTCGGTATGCTTTAATAAATGCTTAATGCCCAAAGACTGGTGCTAAAGTTTCTAATTTAAGGTGACATAATTTAGATTTTAAACATCACACACACACACACACACACACACACACACACATATAAATTTTTCTGAAACTGATGCTAGGGAATATTTAGTAATCTGCATACCTGTTAATGGTGGTATAAGGGATATTTTCAGTTTAATTAATGGATTTAAATGAAAATATGATGTGGTAAATTGATATCAGGGTAAATGAGATATCAGGAAGGAACACAGGTATAATAAAAAATTAGTTAAAAACCTAACTTCATATAATTTGAAGGCATAGCATGTTGAACAAACCATCACTTGTATTGAAACAAATATGAGTGATGATCTGTACATGTCTTTTCAAGTTGTTATAAGAGTAATGAACTTTATAAAAGTCAACTCCATTAAAAATCATATTGCAAAACTTTGATGCTATAGGGGTTGAGCATAGCATACTTCTAAATTATCAAGAAGCATATTGGCTTTCTCATGAAAAAAAACTTCTAAGGGAGTTTGGAATAAAAATAAAATATAAGTTTTCTTAGGAACAATAACAAAGATGAAGCAATTTCATTTTATCACACAATTTTCTCCTAAGACTTCTATTTTCAGTGAATATCATTTGTGTATGTATATATGTATATATAATTGAATACTCCAAATATTCAGTGCTAGGTCCCCAGGTTCCTAACCTGATCCAGAAAGATAAAGTGACTGAATTCAAGAACAATTTAGTTTTATAAACTGTAAACTTTGCATTAATATTTTGTTACATTTCCCAATTTTAAAAATGTATACTGAAAATAAAGTAGAATAAAATAAAAGCTAACTTACTAATCTCTTGATAAGTCTTTAAAATAATTTGCATTTTGTTTTTAAGTCCAAGATATTTTAAAATATGAATGGATAATGAAAGGGAATTTTTGCCATGGACAAATATGGTATATTTTGTCTTCATCTGGACAAGACACTTGTTAGACACATTTTTTGATAGTACATCAAAAAAAAAAGTCAAACCTGAAAAATCTCATGTTTCAGCTATGAGTTTTTGATTTTACAAATAAACCAACAGAAAATTTTACTACTATTGATAAAAGCTTATTCATATGAAACTTGGTTTTCTACTGTGGTCATTAGAAAGATGAAATGTCAATTTAATTGGTAATTGAAAAAAAGAATTATGAGTAAGAACATTGTCAATATACAACATTTTGGGAAGCTAATAGCTGAAAAATAAGTCTGCCCATTGCAACAATAGTAATGTTATTTGGGTTTTTTATATTATAGATCTCTTATAATGAATTCCATCAATAGCTACACATGGTATTATATCAGTATAAGATTAATGTTTGTGTTGTTATAAAATTATAATGAACTCATCATTTTATTTACAAAAAAATATATGTTCTGGGGCAGCTAGGTGGCGCAGTGGATAGAGCACCGGCCCTGGAGTCAGGAGTACC
The DNA here is from genome assembly GCF_019393635.1 of Dromiciops gliroides. NCBI lineage: Eukaryota > Metazoa > Chordata > Mammalia > Microbiotheria > Microbiotheriidae > Dromiciops > Dromiciops gliroides. The sequence goes on along the minus strand of NC_057861.1, from coordinate 171,161,728 downwards.
TGAGTTCAAATCCGGCCTCAGGCACTTAATACTTACTAGCTGTGTGACCCTGGGCAAGTCACTTAACCCCAATTGCCTCACTAAAAAAAAATATATATATATATACATATATATATATACATATATATATATATATATATATATGTTCTAAGAAGGTTGTAAAGATTTTTAAAAAGAAAAACAGGAGGTTGTGGGGTTATGTATGTATGTATGTATGCATGTATGTTGTTGTTTGTAAAATTAAAGGATCATTGCCAAATAGTTTGGAACCCACTGACTTGGAGAGATATATTAGCCCTAAGAACATAAAATTAGTACAAGGGGAGATCCTAAAACACTATCCCAATGTGTGGAGACAAACCCCAGAATAATACCACCCAGAAGAAGAACATGATGGTATCTAATCAGGGAGGAGCTTACCTTATGTGTAAGAAGAACTTGGGAGCCCACCTTTACCTGGGTGTACAGTCTTTGTCACTTTCATTGGTTTATAGGCAGCTTTTGTTGTGATCACTCAGGATTAGTTGCAGGTTCACTATGAATGGAGTGGCCTATACAGTAGAGTATTTGCTATAGACCTCCATTTGGTCCATTGACCAACCCTATTCCTTCCATATCTGAAAAGGTAAATTTAATTAGAGGATGATTTGTTTCCACAAAATCATTGACCAATCAAACTTAAAGAGATATATTGGAGATACATTGGAGAGTCGTTATTTGTTTATAGAAGAGTTATTCTTTTAAGCTTCTTTTGTAAACATCAGCTCTCATGGTATGTTTATTATAATTGAATTTAGAAAAGAATGTTATTCACACCTAATTTTTTCAGAACTAACCACCGTGAATAAAATGAGGTAAACCTGCATTTTTTTCCCTTTTTCATTTTTACCTTTAGCAGACTGTATTAAACCAGTTTAACTCTCCCTCTTTCAGGAGCTGTTCTGAGCATGGGCTACCTATTATGACTTTGGCAGTCACAAGCTTAACAGAAATGTAGAGGAGCCATGGTATCTGAGATTTCCAGCATAGCAAATTCTACTTATCTAGCAACCATGATCATAGCATCATGGAATGATATTCTTTGAACTGAAAGGGACCTCAGAGCCCAACATCTTTATGTTATGGGAGTGTAAACTGAAGCACAGGGGAGTTGTTACTTGAACAAGATCACAAAGGTACTAAGTATGGGAGATAGATTCTCTGCCTCTGTAGCTTTCCAGTTTCTAACATACCTCATGAACTTCCAAAGCCAGAATGTTTCTGATCTGACTTATACTGCTTTGGCTTATTTGTGGGGGACACATGATATCAATAATTTCTGTAGTTGTAAATGTCGATTTTTATAAGAAATTTCATAATACTATTTTTCTTTCTTTCTTTCTTTTTGCAATTTCAAGGCAGGCATAATCCATTTGTTTTCTCATTAATTTCATTTTAAAACAAAAAGAAGTCTCTTCAGCCAAATATGGCATCTGTAGAAGACCAAATATTTTCTTTGCTCTCTAAAAATTTCATTTCTAAACCCCAAAACTCACATACCGAAGTTAAAGAGGATGGTAGAATATACAAGTCAGCATCCTGCATGGAAATGTGCTTATGCCTTCAAAGCAATTCAGAAGTATTTGAAATAGAGATGATGTATGACAAATTTGTAAAATAGGTGCAGTTTTCATGAGTTGCTCCCAATTTCCTCATTTTTTCATTTATAAATTCATCCATCTATCCATCTATCCATTTATTTCATTCAACATTGAAGAGTATCTATTAAGTGCTTGTTATATACTAAACACTAGATATGTGAAGAAAAAAACCCCAAACCTTCCTTGCCCTCAAGAAATCTACTCTTGCTCTCCTTTATCCTACTATATTTCAAACCAGATTTATAGGACCTTGTTGAGGTTTTCCCTTTTTTTCATATATAAACCTGTTCTCAGAACCTTCATTAATGTTAAAATTAAATAACTGATAAACATAAAGGGTGAAACCTCTAGAGGTCCTTTGAATACTAACCAGAATCAAAACCTTGAGTTTCAGGGGAAAAAGCTGTATGAGATATTTTAGGCCTTCAGCCAATAGAAACTCAGTATGGTTTTTCCATTACCCCTGAAATCACATCTGCTAGTTAAAGGTAAGACCAGGCGAGATTCTAAAATCTTCAAAATGGCTTCATATGATTGCTTTATAGTCAGTCTTCTACTCCTTAGCTTGTCTTGTGCATATTCTCAGACTGAACATTTGATAAGCATTACATGCCATGTATCTTATTTGCTTGCACCCAGTGATTGCTTCATAAATATTTGTTGATGTTGATGACATCTGCAGGCAGCTCATTATTCTGTGCAGACAACTTCAAAATGCTGTTCCAAGAATAAAGTGAAGCCATATAATGCCATTTAGGTGTATAGAAGAGATTCTGAAAACCCCACACGTGGCTCCCATTTTGTTTGTTACTTCTACAGTACTCTAACTTTGACTTTATGTCTCTGGTTATATATGTATATGTGTATATGCATGTATATGTATATGCATATGTATATGTATATATGTATATACTTTCAGCATGGAAAATATTTGCTTGTTCTATTAGAAATTCTATGAATCTATCTATCTATCTATACTTGTGTGTGTATACATATATATATATATACACACACACATATATATGTATGTATGTATTTATGTATATATAACTATCACAAGGGCATGGGGTCCTTTAAGATGGAACCATTTCTTCAGAAGAAATACATATTCACAATATAGATTTCTGTTCTGCAGTTGTCAGGAATTAATAATGTACTCTAAGTCAAATTCTGAATGTTAAGGTTTTTTTCCCATCCCACTTTGTTGGATAGAGGTAAAATAGAGGAAGTTGGTCTCAATATTAATGGAATGACAATATCAATGACAATTAACCTAGGTGTTTTTTTGTTCGTTTGTTTGTTTTAATGAGATGGACCTGATAAACTTGTTAAACTGGACCTGATAAACTGTTAAACTGCTAGAGTCATTGTTAATTTGGGTTACCATTTCCCTCTTTGTAAAGCGAATCATTTTCTATATAGCCATTGTCCATCCTTTGTGTTTTTAGCACTTGAAATGCTGTTCTCAATATATCTATGAGGTGGGTCAGGGGATGATGAGTGGAACAAGAATCCTTACATGTTTGCCAAGAAAACACTTTGTATAAAGTGAGAGAAAACACATTTTATGAACTAGCGAAATGCTTTAGGAAAGGAGAAGGCTATTACTGCATGTTCTGCTCTAAGCACAATTCTCCAAAGGAGACTGATATAAGCCTCAGATCCTAATACTGCAGGGGCAGCTTCAATGCCTCTTCTGTATAGATCCCCTATACTGTCCCTCCTCCTACACACAAAAAAAACCCACACCTCTAAAATACATTTATTTGCCACATTGCTTACATTTATTTATTTTTCTAAAAGTCTTCCAAAACATACTATTAGCTGTTAATATCCCCCATGGGTTTGTTTTCTAATATATCAGAACGGTGATACAGTATGCTGTTTCTGCCACTGATATGTTGCTAAGAGATTTAATAATGGGTAAACAAACACAACATGTGGTAATCCATTTCAAATTAAAAGTTTATTAAACACTAGCTTGATGACTTTCTGACTATTTACAATTAAAGGAATGAACCTTAGGGAAGTAGTGGTCACGTGGTAGAGATCATGGTTGCAACATTTCCAACGGAGAAATGTGTTTATGATCTGCTGTAAACTGGCCCTGGTTGAAAGGCCTGTTAATGCTCCCTTGTATGTCACAAAACCACTTCATGCTAAGATAGATTGACATGAAGGTTCACATATACATACACATACACGCACATCAAGGGGATTCAGAATTAAGACCCATACTTAATGCTTTAAATGGAAAAATTACTGTAGTCAAATCAGTTTTGCAAATAGCCTTTTCCCCGGGGGCCAATTGCAACTTATGGTGGGCCAGAAGTAAAGGTTGTTGACTTAACTTATTGGATTATCTGTAACTTAAAAGTTATTTAGGTTGGAGAAGTTAGATTCAGTAATGGTATGCTGGTTCATTTTTCTCTTTTGTCTTTAGGATTGGTTTATATAAATGATCCCAAGAGTAAACCAGATGCAGAATGAATTTGTACATATCACACCATCCTCAACAAAGGTTACTAAGGAACTAATTTAGTGTAGAGTGGTATACTAAGTGCTTATAATATAGGTTGTTTTTCTAAAATCATAAATGCAGATGAAACTTTTCTCATATGTGAAACAATATTTCACACTAGAAAGTAATATCAATATTTTCTAATCCTCATGAAATTTCAGATTCATAATAAATCAGTGTGGAGCAATGTTATTATTTAGGATTTTATATTTTTGAGACTTGTTGCTCTCACTAAAAGGCAATGTGATATAGTCTAAAGATAGTTGACATTAAAGATAAAGAAACTGTGTTCAAGTCTGGCCCCTGACAAATAGAGGTTATATAAGAAAGCTATTTAACCTCTCAGTGTTTTAGGTTACTCTCAAAGACTACAAATTAAGATAATTTCTTCTCAAGAGAGCTCCCTGTCAATGAAATCAAAGGTCAAATTCCTAATCTCTATGTAACCATCTCTCTCTCTGTCCTTGTGAAGCAGTGATGGCACAGTGGTTAGAGTGCTGGCACAGTGGTTAGAGTGCTGGGTTTGGAGTCACAAAGACTCAAGTTCAAATCTGGTTGCAGGCATTTGCTAGCTTTGTGACCCCGAGTGAGTTACATAACATCTGCCTCAGTTTCCTCAACTGTAAAAAAGGCATGAGAAAAGCACCTACCTCAAATGATAAACATTTATTAAGTGTCTACTACATCCTAGGCACTGGTCCAAGTGCATTGCAAATACTTCTTTTGATCTTCACACCAACCCTGGGAAGTAGGTGCTATTATTATCCTCATTTTTAAGTTAAGAAGACAGAGTATGATGTCTCTGGAGTCACAAAGCTAGTAAGGATAGATTTGAACTCAGATCTTGGTGATTGTAGGCCTAGCATTTTATCCACTGTGCAATTTAGACACCTAATACTGGTGATTTACCACTCTATTTAAATGATAATGACAGGTTATTAGTGTCTCCTTAATTACTCTTTCAGGTTATTATTTTTTCTTACATTAGAGGTAGAGAATTGTCTGCTTTAAATTATACTGGTTTGTTTGGTTAATGTAACTTTCTTCCAGGTCTTTTCACCTCTACTGTCTTTCTCTCCTTTATCTCTTCTCTTATAACACTTCCAGAGTAAGCTTTCTAATACATAGATTTGGTCCTGGTTGTTTCAAAAATCTTTAGTACCTACCAAAAAAAAAATCACATACTGCTATGGGCCATTTAAGGCCCTCCACAATCTGTAACTATCTTCTCCCTTCCAAGCCTTATCTCATGTTATTCCCCTTCATTCCTTCAGCTGTAGGCTGACCATATTCCATTGCTTTTCTGCCTGTGCTTCTGATTTTCTTCATTTTGACCCCATAAACCAGCTGCCTTTTCACCCTGTGACTCCCTTCAACATATGGGGCCATCTTGTCCGAGAGATTCCCTTCACCTTACTTCCTTCTTTCATTGGTGAATTCCTTCCAGAGGCCTCCATTTTGGAGATAAACCCAGACCAGTCATGTTTCATTTTCCCTTCTGGCTTTTTTTTCTGACTTTCCAGACTTTGCCACCATGCCCCTATGTTAGTACTTTTTCCCATATCATCCCACTTCCCTCCTTCTCTTTTGAGTTGCCTTTTATGTGTTTCTTTCCCCATTAAAATAAAAGCTCCGAGAGAGAGAGAGAGAGAGAGAGAGAGAGAGAGAGAGAGAGAGAGAGAGAGTACGAGACTTACTTTTTGCTTGTATGAACCTTTTATTACTTTACTCAGTTCTTGGCACACAGTAAGTGCTTTAATTTATACTTGTTGCTTATTGGTCAAATTGGATTTTTCTGACCCTCCTGATTTGTTCTTGTACTCTGCTACCTCTTTGTATTTCTCTTGCTATTCCCATGCCTGGGATGTCTTTTCTCTATTATGCTCTGGCTAACGACCTTCTCTCTCAAATCTCATTCAGCAAAAATAGATCATTTTGATTATATAAAATTTTAAAAAGCTTTTGCACAAACAAAACTAATGTAATCAAGAGTATAAGGAAAGCTGAAAACTGGGAAAGAATTTTTGAAACAATATCTCTGATAAACACTTCATTTCTCACATTTATAGAGAACTGAGTCAAATATATAAAAATGCAATTTATTCTCCAGTTAATAAATGGTCAAAGGATATGAACAGGCAGTTTTCAGACAAAGAAATCAAAGCTATCTATAATCATATGAAAAGATTCTCTAGATAACTATTGATCAGAGAAATGCAAATTAAAATAACTCTGAGGTATCACCTCATACCTATTAGAGTGGCAATATCATAAAAAAAGAAAATATTGGATGTTGAAGGAAATGTGGGAAAGCTGGGACGCTAATCCACTGTTGGTGGATCCAACCATTTTGGAGAGCAATTTGGAATTATGTCCAAAGGGCTATAAAACTGTTCATACCCTTTGATGGAGCAATACCACTACTAGGTTTATATTCCAAAAAGACATCCCAAGAAAGAGAAAAGGACTTATTTGTACAAAAATATTTATAGCAGCTCACATAAAACTTCTATCCTGAAAGACAAAAGGATAGGCAATGACAAACACCTTTTTCTAAAGAAACACTTCTCTATTTTCATGAAGATATTAAGGAATGATAAATCCTTTAAATGATCCAAACCTCCTGATTCTAAGAAGCAAGAATGACCACTTTGAGATCCATAATTTATGGAATTTGGGTGCACTGTTAGATGCTTAAGTGTGGCATTTACATTCTTTTTTTTTCTTTGAGTACTGGTACCCCCATTGCCTTCCTCCTTTTTTCAAACAGCAGCATTATATCTGAGTGTCTTATCTGACTGCAAAACTGAGCCTCAGGGAACCACAGTATGGTTCAAAGGGATTAATCCGCATAAAAAGCTAATTACCTGCAATTTTAAAAATGCTTTATTTAGCTAAGGTACCTTGAACACAGAAATACATCAAATATTTTACAGTCATCTTTGTCTTACTAAAACCACCAAATGATTTTGATGTTTCTCTCCTTTTAAAAATGATCTTTTTTAAAAGGTGGTTGAAAGCTTATTGTAAAATCCAGTTAAGAGAATATTTAAGGATGAAACTACAAGGGAAAAAAAGAGATGGAAAATGGAAAACATAGGTTAAGAATTTGTAAGCAATTTCTTTTTTTTTTTTTTTTTACCATCAGTAGGCCTGGAACCACCATATTTAGACTTTAAAATGTACTGTATGAAGAAACAGAAGTTGTACTAAAGAAAAAAAATCATGGAAGAGCAGCTGACTTAAACTGGATATAGATAGAGGAGGTCCACATTGGAGAACGCATTTTTTTATGGCATTGAATGGATGTTCACAGACACTGGAAGAATGGTATATTGTTACTACCAAAGAGAATGTCAGTAACATTTGACTTATATGACAACTTAAAAAAAAAAAAAACTTTAACAACAAAATGCTTTTATTGAGCATTTACTATGTTCTAGATAAAATACAAAATGTACAAAGACATAAAGAATCAGACCCTGCCCTCAAGGAGTTTATAATCTATTGGAGAGAAACAAAATGTATTAAGATAATTACAAAGAAAATATTAGAATAAAAACAAAGTAATTTCTGGTGGCTCAATGAAGAGAGTGCTGTGCCTGGAGTAAGGAAGATCTGAGCTCAAATCCAGCCTCAGACACTAGTGTGCCCAGGCAAGTCATTTAACCTCTGTTTGCCTTAATTCACTGGAGAAGGAAATGGCAAACTACTCCAGCATCTTTGCCAAGAAAATCCCCTGGACAACACTGGTGTATATTGGTGCATTGGTGTCCCTGAGGTCACGAAGAATTGGACATGACTGAATAATAAGAAGCATTGTAAAGGTGGGGATAAAACATATTATAGGCATGACAAATGTCATGGAAGAGAGATAAAATATTTTATAGGAAATTTAAAAATGAATAGTTTATACAATTAGCAAGAGTATCTGTGGGAACAGCCATGTTTTTACAAGTGATATTCTACTTCAGACAACATCTTTACAATCACAGCACTGACTGAAAGTCATATATATATATATGTGTGTGTGTGTGTGTGTGTGTATATGTATATATGTATATATGTAAACATATATATATCTGTGTGTATACATATACATATATATATATATATATATATATCATGTCACTTATTGTTTGTTGATTTAAAAATAATCACTTGATTCAGAATACCAAAAGTACCTCTCATTTATATATTAAGACTATATTAAGGGGCAGCTAGATGGTGCAATGGATAGAGCACTGGCCCTGGATTTAGGAGGACATGAGTTCAAATCCAACCTCAGACACTTAACAATTACTAGCTGTGTGACCCTAGGCAAGTCACTTAACCCCAGTTGCCTCCCCCCCCCCAAATAAAGACTATATTAGATTCCTTCATAGGAGAGAGAGAACTTTGTTTGGTAACTCTCCAATTATTAATATCAAGCAGACAAAAATATTTCCCTATAACTATTGACAATATTAGGAAGGATATAAAGTGCAAAGTTTAAGTTGACAGATGATTATAGAGTATCCTCCAGATTTTCCTGTATGTGGATGACATTGTTGTACTTGTAAAAAACTCTGGACTACTGCAGAGTCTCCTAAAAAGAATTGAAGGGGCAGCTAGATGGCGCAGTGGATAGAGCACCGGCCCTGGAGTCAGGAGTACCTGAGTTCAAATCCGGCCTCAGACACTTAACACTTACTAGCTGTTTGACCCTGGGCAAGTCACTTAACCCCAACTGCCTCACTAAAAACAAAACAAAAAAAAACACAAACAAACCCAAAAAACAAACAAACAAACAAAAAAAAGAATTGAAAATCCTTCAAAAGAATTTGACCAAACCATCTAAAGAAGATAACTTAAGTCAATAAATAGTGCCAATTGACTATGATATGTATTTGGATGAGCAATACATGGAGTTAGTTCATCATATTTTTAAACAGTTACTATAAATGAACAATGAACTTTGCTCAGAATTGAATAAGATGAAGATATCAGGCTAGAATCTATTTTAATAAACTGCCTTTCAGTTTCATTGGCCCCAAGATTCCCACTAAAATAGAATTCCATAGTCTTCTAGTGAGGTCAGAAATCCTACCAATATTCTTGGATGATGCTATGTAGCTCTGAATCCTGGAATATCACAACCTTCAAGGAATAAATTGTAAGTCTCCTGTATGGCAATGGAGAGGTACCTAGTACATGTCAATAGGCTTTAGCATGTTACCAATGAAGAATTATGTTCAAGAAGTGCCATTAAAGTATCATAGAGATCCATAACCAGATAAGGAGATGGCATGGTCATGTATGGGAAAGAAGGGTAATTGCAGAACAGCCTTAATGCTACCGGTCAGTGTCAAAAGATCGAGAAGAAGGACCCCAGCACTTTAGGTGAACCCACTATGCAGGACTTATTTTTAAGGATATATTGCAATCTGCATTTTTTGGAGAGATTGTCCACATATCTAGGACCAATCACCATTCCTGGACCATAGTAGGTACCTAATAAGTGGATGTTGATTAATTGACCCATAGGACCACAAAGTCACAGAAATACAATTTAAAAAAAAATTGAAACTCAATTACCTTTGTATCTTCTAATTTTCTATCTTCTAATTTTTCCCTTTTGGAAGTGGATGATGTAGCAGATAAAATAGTAAACTTCCAAAATTAGAACTTCACTGGGAAAATCCTAGGCAGATGTTAACTGGAAGTGCCATCAATGGATTTTGAAAAAAAAGCTTCAAACCTTTCTAAAGTTTGAATTCTCTTTGTGAGGTTTCTCACCACCTTTCATAGTTAATAACAACAGTTTTTCACAGCTTGTGTGTCTATCATGTTGTCCAAGTCATCCCTAGGACTTACTAAGACTGAAAAGCTTGAAACAGTTGTGTGGGGCTTTAATTGTAAATTAGTTTTGACAGCAGTGCTATGTGAAGTCTTGGCCCGTCCCAAAGTGATGCTAGCTGACAGCCCCTTACTGCTCCTGGAGCAAAGAAACATGTGGAAGGAATTGTTCTTTTACATTTCACAGCTTGTCATTTCCTCTGCAGGGCACCCCCTGACCCCTGTGAGAGATCCTGACACCCAGACGGGAAGTATTCCCACTGTTGTAAAGGAAGTAGAGAAGCAGTTTAATGCTTAAAAAGATGAGGGGAGGGGAGAGGAGTTTGTCAAAAGGATCTGGGAAGAAAATAGTCAAGATGGTTTTAAAATGGTTCCAGCAGGATAGAACTATGTGTTATATGCATGCATACGTGCATGCATGTGTACATGTGATATACATATATAGCCACATGGATGTGCACATGTGTAGATAATATAATTATAATATAATATATGTAAAAACTGGAAATATTTTTATTTGGAAGTTACCAAAATATCATTTTAAAATTCAATTTTATTAATGATGGTGGAGGTAATGATGGCAGTGTTGGTGGCAGTGGTGTGTGTGTGTGTGTGTGTGTGTGTGTGTGTGTGTGTGTGTTCAAAGACAAAAGAAGCAATAGAAATGAATAGGCTGCCTATGAATGATCAAGAGAAATCTTGCCAAAAAAACAAAAATGGTACAAAAGTGTGCTTGCTGCCTATTTCCAACCTATCTGCCTACAAAATGTGTTTCTAATTATAGAGTGTGTGTGGATTAGACTGACAACAGCAGATTATGACTGGTGTTTTCAGGACATTTTACACCCCTAACATTTTATTTGGTCTCATATATTTATCACAACCAATTTTTCCTTGGTTCCTTTACTACTAACCAGGCCTCTTTTTGCTTAACCAAGGAGACAGAACACACATATCATAATTCACATTGGTTTACAATTTTCACAGGGAGTCTACATATGTTGTTTTTGATTGTTTGAATTACCAGCACTTTAGTTACCTGCATTCAGTGTGGCCAGACTTTGAATGTGCTTTTTAAAAGTCTCTTTAAATATAGTTGCAAAACTATTTCTACATACATTTGAATGCATTTTTGCCAGGTATGCAAATACAGTATTTTCCCCCTACTAATTTTATTTTGGATACAACTGAGCATTTAAATGGATATGCTGACAAAATCAACCAGAACTATAGTACAAACGGAATACCAGTGTCCAGTTGTTCTTTGGCTGAAAGAAACATTATGATCTGATCTCCAGATACCTAGTGCTCCAGAATTAGATAAATGTCCTTGAAAAAAAAGTTAATGCTATAGCTATTGGTTAATCTTAGAAAGTAATCTGACTAAATAAAAGCCATTTGAATTGGCCTGGAAGGAAAAGAAAGGAACTGAGCACTTCCAAATAGCCTCCGGATCAGTGACTTAGGATGAAAGAGATATTTTGGAACTTGTGACAGGTTAGACTTATCCTTGGCCCTACTATTCAGTTTGGCATTCCCAGAAGTCCTTTTGACTGATTGTGTAGTTAGACAAGTTAGAAGTAAAGGGATATGGCATACTTTTTTTTTTTGTAGATTTATAAATATATGAATGATGATGAAAGAAACACCAGCTGGTTGGTGCTTACTTGTCTTTATGTATATTTTTGAATCATTCCTCCTTAATATTATTGCTTCCCACTCTTGGCTCTTACTGCACATCCCACATTAAGTTGCAGTTGTTTCAATTCTGAACCATCTCTGTCAAATGAATGATGAAATTTGCAAGTAAAGTGAACAAGTATTTGCTATGCTTTGCTCTCAAGTAAATAAATGAGTTCATTAACTCTTTCTCCTCACCAGGGAGCCATTGAATACTTTTGAGGCCTGACAGATTTAATGCCCTTCCTTCAAGTGCTCAACTTAATACAATAGAGTTACTGAATCCTGCATACCTTGAAATGTCACAATTGAATAATATTCTTTGCCAGACTGGGTCCACTCAGTCTCTTAGAATGTGTCATTGCCAGATCAATTGGGTAGTAATCCTGATTGATTATTAATATAGTTTTGGGAAACCACACTTATAGGTACTGCTTTGAGTAGGGTTTGAGAGGTGGCCACAGAGAATAATATTTCTGCTTATTTCCTAAATGGAAATAAAATGTTAGAATTTTTATTTTCTACATATTCATCTCTATTCTATTCTGTAATATTTTTCCTGGAAATATTCTTCTGTTATTGGATAAAAAAAGTACCAAAGGAACTCTGAATATAGAAAATTTGCCTTTAGAAAAAAAGTGAAAAAAAAAGTATGACTAACTCAGCTTTATTCACAAAGAAACGTAGTCCTTTTTTGATGAGGCTAGTTGCTATTCCTTGTTAAATTAGCACAAAACTATAGCTATTTTGTAAAATATTTTGACATATAGGACACTGGTGTACTGAAATTTAAATGAAGGAGGTCTTGAGGGATTATGAAGCATTTGCATTTTAAAATGTAGAGAACAGAATATTTCCTTTAAAATTCACAGAGATCCTTATCTGTTCCTGTGGTGAAGATATGATGGATATATTTTTTCAGTGGTGTTTAGTACCAAGTTTATATATTTTCTATATAAGCCCATTCATATGATCTTTATCTCATAGCAAAAATTCCATATTTCAATGAATATATTCAATTTGCTTGTTCATCATCATTAAAAATACTCATATAAGAAAATATTTTTAAGGAAGAACACTTTCAGAAAATATTTTCTGAGCCATATGCTCCTATCTGGAACTTTTTATATCTTACTTTTAAAAATTACTAATGGCAGAGAAATTATAGAAACCAGATTTTACTTACACCAAATCTTTTTTATTGGGCTTATCCAAAACTAGATGAGGGGAGTAGATTATGCTATTCTTCATGGGAATGGTTGGTCAGCATAAAACAACATTCTTGGCATTGTTCAAATGAGACTATAAGAAATGGCATGCAGGGACAGGGCAGAATTTGGTTCATTCCATTGTTCTGTTTCTGATAGTGACAAGGAAAGCGTTGTGAGGAAGCTTGGGAGTTGTCTTCCACAATACTTAACTTTTCCCATATGAGATATAAATATATGTAATTATGCTATGCTTACCCTAACATTACTCTAATACCATTTCAGATACCAAGACTATCTATTTAATTCTTTCCCCTTGTCTTTTCAGTAAGCCTCACTCTGAAGCCCTATCCTATAATAACTGAGTAAGCTAACAGGAAGCCTGGAATCAAACAGTTGGCACCAACTTTAAATTGATTATTTGGAGGCTGTTATTATTGGAATTCTCTATCAGATTCCCTCACAGAATGAAAGACCAAGTATACTTGGGGAAATTCTGCACTCCTCTGGTTCATAGTCTTCACCTTAAAAATCTGGGAAAATCACTACCTAACAAAATTCTGCGTATTGATGGCAAGTTCCCTTATGAATATAAACTTCATGGAAAGAGAACATTATTAAATGATTGAAGAAAAAAGAATATGTAACATAAGCCTTGGAAAAGAGAAGCGTTAGAGTGTATAATGTCTCCCAAAGATTCATGCTGAGACTCAATCACTTATTATCATTAAGAGGTAGCTTTCTTCCTTGATCATTCTTGAAGACCTCTAACAAGTTTTTGTTGATAAATCTGATCATTTCATGTGGCTCCCAAAATGCTGTGTTAGGCAGTAGTCTCCACTGTTGCTACCGTTGCAGTTCATTGTTGGCTCCACCCACAATCTGCCATAATTTCTTATGGGTAGCCACAGGTATTCCTGTTACTCAAGGTCAAATCCCTCTTCTGGAGAAAAATTTTCCCATCACCAGACGTTCTCTTTACCACTCCTTCAAAAGAGCACGCTTCACTAATTGGAGGTTCATGTGTAGTGATTACAAATCTAATGCCCTTTCTTCTTCTGACACATAAGAGGGGTATCTTTTAATTTAAAAAATATCCCCAATAGCTGAGCAATTGAATTTCTCTGGAATTGTCTTTCAAGTTCCAAATAATCTTGATTATTTAAATCACCAAAGGCTCTTCCTAGCTTCATCTAAGAGAGAGGGAGTAATTTTAAGTTTCTCTATAGGTGATATCACTCTCCCTTCATTACTTCCCCAAACCTTGCCCCTTAGAAGGTATGTGTGAATGTCACATTATTTGTTACAATATTTGCAGCTTATTCATGTTAGTTTTCTCTCCTTTCTTTAATGTTATTAGTATTATAGTAATTTCATTGTTTATTATCACCTTTTCCAAAGGGTGAGGAAAGTTAAGGATAAGATGAGAAATGTGAAATTTTAATCCATCAGTCTACTTACTTGTTAATAACCTTTGAAACAATTTTCAGAGGAAATATTTGAGACTAATGGCTAACATGAGGCTTTTGGATTGTTTGTGGAAAGCACAGCTTCATTTCTTCTCTCACTAGTTTGAATTATCATGAGTTGGCTTTATGTTGATGGGGTAGGTAAGCTTTGCCCATTAGAACATGGCACTAATGAGGCCAAGGTCATGTTTTGATTCCCTTATGTGCTAGTTAGCTTCAGTCTACTTCATGGTCACATACTAGATGCCTGACCTCTGAAAAGCATCTGGAAATATTGACTTTGTGTTGCAGAGAGGATCAGGAGTAAAACTTTGGATGGATTAGTTAAGTCCATTTGAACAGAGTACACTAATGAATGATCTGGTAATAAGTGTGGGGGCATCCTGTCAGTTTGTGACTCTAAGTAATGACTTTGCCCCCACACATTTTCTACTAAATGGTTCTTAGTTTCTCTAGACAACAAAATATTTATGACAACAAATTTTGCAGTAGCAAAAATCTAAAAATAAAATATATATGTAATGATTAATGAATAGTTTTAAAAATTGTTATGGAAATATAAAGGATATTCTCTTTCTGTCAAGAAATGAAGAACATGGGGCAGCTAGGTGGCGCAGTGGATAAAGCACCAGCACTGGATTCAGGAGGAATCCTGAGTTCAAATCTGGCTTCAGACACTTGACACTTACTAGCTGTGTGACCCTGGGCAAGTCACTCATTGCCCTGCAAAAAAAAAAAAAACACACAAAACACAAAAAACAAAATAAAACAAACAAAATAAAGAAAGAACATTATGAATGAAGAGAAGCATGAAAAGACTTAGATGTACTGACACAAAGGCAAGTAAGCAGAGCCAGGAAAACAATATATACAATGATTACAACAACTTAAATGGAAAGAATGATCACTGCAAAATAATTTAAAATGTATGTTGTGAAATTAAAAAGAATGGCATAACCCCAAAGAAAGTATTAAAAAAGATGTCTACTGCTGCTCCTTTGCAGAGGTCTATGAGCATGAAATATGGAAATAAATTTTTTAATATGTTAACTAGTTTTGATTTATTTTTTTCCTCTTCTTCCTTTCTTTTTCTTTTTTAAATCTTTATATAAAGTAATGACTCTCTGGAATGGTAGGGTAGGGGGAATATATATTGCCAATGTAAAAAAATTAAATATAATCCATTAACAAGGCACCTAGCAATAAAAACTTAATTAAATAGTAAATGGACTATTCAACTAGTTTGTGTCTTTTAAAATTCAACAAGGAATGCAAAAGACACATTGATGATAAATGGATAAAAAATGTTTCCTTTTATGTTTAAGGCCCAGATTCATTACATTCTTGAAGTTCCAATGTTAGATAAGAAAAGAAGAATCTAATTACCTTCCTGAACATGTCCAAAAAGTATATAAAGGTGAATCCTGGCTAAGGAAAAACTTTTAAGATGTAAGTTTTATTATAAAATAATTCAATAATATAATCATTCATTTCCCTTTAGCTGCTCTGCTTGGTTTCAACTGCACCTCAAACATTATGTCTTCCCCAGAATAAGCTTATCACCTGAAATATAACCATCCTGGTGATTGATTTCAGCCTTCTTGATTACCCCTTCCTCAGGAGCCTAAGTTGCTTCTTTCCTCTGATTGGAGGGCTAGAGGGTGGAGCAATAAATTCCTCCCTATGCCTCCTTTTATAATGGGCTCCAACTTTCCAGCTAATTTCATTTCCCCTCAGTTGCTCTTCTTTATTTCAAGACCTTGGATACCAGGGATACACTCTTTTAAATCAGAGGTGTGTGGTTTTTTTTAATTTAAAAAAAGTTTTATCCCCATTCCTTAGCACAGTGCTTAGTATATTGTGATTACTTCATAGTGTTTTGACGTTGACATAAGGCATATGTTTTTTTTTTTAACTTAGGTATCATTTTTTCATTTCATTTCTCAATATAACCTTCGCCTGGGAACTAGGTGGCACACTGGATAAAGCACAGGCCCTGGATTCAGGAGGACTTGAGCTCAAATCCAGCCTTAGATACTTGACACTAGCTGTGTGACCCTGGGCAAGTCACTTAACCCTTGATGCCCTACAAATCTATCTATCTATCTATCTATCTATCTATCTATCTATCTATCTATCTATCTATCTATTTATCCATCATTTATCTATCAATAACCTTCCCCCTTCCTTCACATGTATAGCCATCCCTTATAACAAAGAACATAGAAAAAAGGGGGTAAAAAGGCAGTGCAACAAAACTAACCAATATAGCAATCAATGCTGAAAATATATGCAATGTTCCACATCCAAAGTCTCCCATTTCTGTAAAAAACATTCAGTTTTAATTTTGATGTCATCATTATGGCTCTTTTCATTTATATGGTTATAATCATGTGTACAATGTTTTCTGTATGTTTATATCACTTTGTAAAATTCATATTTCTTCTCCACTTTTAAAAATACTCATGGCATAGAAATATTCCATTATATTCATGTGGTAGAGTATTTTGTCCTTTTAGCCATTCACCAGTCAATGCACATCTACTTAATTTTCAGGTCGTCTTTACTACAAAAAATACTGATATAAAATTTTAAGTGCCCATTGGACCTTTCTATCTTTAATCTATTTAGGATATATCCCTAACAGTGGCACCTCTGGGTCAACAGGTATAGACATTTTGGTTACTCTGTTAGCATAATTTCAAATTGCCTTTCAGAATATTTGGACCAATTCACAATTCTACAAACATTGCATTTATGTGCCTAACTCAACACAATCCTTCCAACATTGACCATTTCTATCATTTGTCATCCTTGTCAATTTACTGGTTATAAGGTGAAACTTAAACCATATATTTCTGAAGAAATGTTTTTGTTCTCAAAATACTTTAAGCTTCTATCTTTGTACCTGGTTCCAGAACTGAAACAGAATTGGTCTTATTATAACTTCAATTGGCAATCATCCACAAATAGCCTACAAACAATGTGATTTATTCGTCTGAATGAAGTCAATTGTAAGGATGCCATTTCTATTTTGCTTCAGTACATGTATATAGGTGTGCGTGTGCACATACACACATATACATAAATAAATATATAATGCCTTTTGGAGTTCTACATTATACATATATATGCATATACACATGTATATTACTTATACATGTGTGTATATAATATATCCATCTATAATAAACTATATATTGCTAATATATTATACTATTATATGTGTATATAGACAAATACAATATATTATGTTGTTAATAATATATCAATGTTATGATATATACATATATGTATATGTGTGTATGTATGTATGCGTGTGTGTATGTGTGTGTGTGTGTGTGTGTGTGTGTACGTGTGTGTATGTATTTGTGGAAATCAACTGCCTAACAATGGTAAGGAACAGAAAAGTGAACTCTCAGTGCTAATTTACCTGATCGTGGAACATTTTCAATTTATAATAGTAGCAGTTGAGTAGAATAAGCCTCAGGTTAAGAACACCTCCCTTTTAACAGTCTGTTGTGGGGAGGGAAGCTTAATTTGCCCATTTATTCTCTGGTGAAGAAAAGCTACAGATTGTGTCTTGGATCAAGTGTAAGTGAGAGATCTTTGATGTTTGAAGTACAAGAAATGACTGCCCTCATTCAGTTTCTTGATACTGTGACAAATGTACTCTAATTTTTTCTGGTATCCAAGACTTACTATTAACAAGTCCAAACCATGCCAGCAGCAAAGAGTGTTATCAATTCATTATATGAACTGATACAAATGAATACCATTCCTTTTAGTGTATACTCAGTTAATGCTCTCAATTAGGCATTTGGTCACAGCTTTGTGTGTGGTTAAAACATTTTTGTTGTCTAAACCAGACTCTGGATGGAGGGAAAAAAATCACACTTCTAGGATTCTGAGCATCTATTTTTGACATGTAGATAAACATATTAACACCAAGATTTTGATCTGTGGTTGCAGCTTTAGCATAGTTGCAAAATGTGTCATTGATGATTCCTACTTCATTGCTTGTTTTGGCCTTTAAACTGTTCATTTATACTGTGAACTAGATTATGTGCCTCTAACTGTCAGTTAGCTGTATGTATTTCAAGTCAATTTGCTAAAATAGTCACTGTTAAGCGGTATATTTGGACAGAGTTGACACCTTTGACATTTTCTAAAATGGCAAAAATAACTGTATTTAAGGGTATGATTTATGAATGCTGTGTGCCAACAGAAATTCCATCTGATTATGGTTTTCAGTGTAGCTGCTGAAACTATTTCAGAAAAGTGCTGAAAGGGCAACTAATTAGTACTGTGTGATCAGATATAACAAGCAGAATGCAGATCCAAAAAGCTGTGATCATTATTTCTCCTTAGAAACGTCTTCTCATGGTAAGGGTTGAGGGGGCTGGGAGTGGAGGTAAGGTGGGTGATACTGGAAGAAGGATAAAGATTGGTAATATGTTTTTATGAGACACATTTTATCTATTGTAATGGAGAAAAGCGACTTATGAGGCTTAAAATGAATCTTGAAGCTTTAGTTGTCTTCTAGATTGCTGGCCTCTATTAAAAACTTCTTAAAATAAAAGATAGGTTTAATTCCTCAAGCAAAAGAAAAATTATATCATCTTAAGGATTTTCCATATTTATTATATTGATGTGACTTGACTGCAGAAAAAAAGAACAAAATCTCTTGTATTGCAAGTTTTAAATGTACCAGGCTAAGGTTTACTTAATTAGAACCTTGAGGCAATAAAGGAACCCTTTTTTAAATTCTGTGAATCTTAATATGCTAAATAATGCAAAGCTTCAACTCTTCAAGCATGAGACACACATCTGGCAGCTTAACATTTAAATTACAGGGAGGGGGGGGGACCCTCACTCTAGTAGTAATTTTCTCACAGAAAAGAAAGGAGATTGTATTACAACTAAATTTAATTTCTTTTTAGATTTTTTTATCTTGTTTAATTGTGAACATTTTCATGGATTTGGTATTTCAATAGAGATTTTGTATATTTTATTGGTTTTAATTTGAATAGCTTTTACTGTTACACCTCTTAAAACTAGAATATCATTTATTTAGCAAATTATTAGGAGAAATACATCTAGATTTTAAGTATTGGATTTACTAGATGAGAAAATAAAGAGCAAATGGACATTTAGAGACACATAAAATATTGTAGGCAAAAAGATTATAATTTTGAGTTCGTTCCAATCATTGTTTCTTTTTCAGTATTGTTGTTTCTTTATTTTGATATTTTCTGCTGTTTTCATGTAAAAATAATTATAGCAAACATTTCTCATATTTCTTCAACAATAGTGTCAGATCCTTGATTAATTTCACAAAGGTCATTTGGAAAACCATTAAAATATGCCAAGTTACAAAGATTAGCACAGCACAAGGAAAACACAGAATTCTACATATATATATATATATATATATGTATGTGTGTGTAAATATACATGTATATACTATGACCTTATACAATCTTGAAAATAGTTTTCCTCCTGCATCTTATGCATTATTAATATTATAACTTCCATTTTTCTATAATACTGACACATTTCAAACTCGTCAGCATATTATCATTATTTATAAATATTTTACCACATTTCTTCAATGTAGTATAACCTACTGGTTCAAATGAGTAGGAAATTTGTAAACTAAAATGCATTTTTACATAATCAATAATATATTTTCTCTAACAGGTAGTAAAATAGGGGGTGATCCCTATGGTAAACCCATTTGTACTTTTGGAATTCTATGGAATTTAAACATTATTCAACTCAGGAATGAAATATTTGCCTCATGGGAGAAATGAGATGTGTAAAACACGTTATGGCATACATAGTGCCACTGAGCTTCTCTTATCCAATTCCTTTTGGATAATTATTGACTGTGCCTCTTACATATATAAAACAGAATTAGAGAAATATAAATAATTAACACATATGCCCCAGCAAGAAACAGAATGAGAGCTGTGGGTGGGAGTTACCTGGACAAACAGCTTCAATTAAGTCAGTCAATCAAGAATATTTTAAGGGATCACTATGTTCTATGCTCTGTCTTGGGCACCATAGATATAAAGACCCAAATGAAACTATCTTCCCTCAATGAGGTCACATTCTATCAATTGATACTGAGAGTTACCTCTGGTTAGAACATTCTAGTAGCACTGAACAGATGCAAATTAAATAATGAGTGATGAATAATGTGGCAATGACATTTAGGTTCATATTTAGAGTTGAGTTTCATTTCATGTTTTACTCATTATCATATATTTAAACATTATGAGCTAGAAAATAACATGCTTTTACATTTATTTTTTTTTATTTCTAAAGTAATGAAACAAATTTCAAAATTTTCAACATTTTTTAAAAATTAGAGTAATGGAAAATATGTTCTAAAGAATAAGTACTGGAATTGTTAATTTGATTGTCTACCTCATCCCCATCTTTATATCAGGAACAACATTTTAGTAACATATCATCTTTCTTTATATCAGGAACAACATTTTAGTAATCTTTGTATCTTCTACTGTCTGACATAGTGACTTATGCATAGTAGGTGATTAATGTTGATTCAATTGTATATAAAATACTACCATAATTAATTAAACTTTATTGAGCTAAAGATAGAAATGATTGGAAATTCAGGAAGGTTTAAAATGGTGCTTGGGCTTTTGGAGTAACTTAACTTACTAGAGCCAAGAATGTATGAATTAGAAAGATGTGATAGAGAAAAGACTTATGCTAGGTCCTAAAATAAACTAAAGGAATCAGGAGAGCAAGTCAGACAATGGAATTTTATCATGTCATGGGATCCCTACAGGGTTGTTTTGAGGATAAATTTAAATGAGAAAATATATGTAAAATACTTGGTAAAACTTAAAAATGTTAGTTTAGTAGTGGTAGTAGTGGTAGTGGTGGTGGCGGCAGCAGTGGTGGTGGTGGTGGTAGTAGTAGTAGTAGTAGTAGTAGTATAGATGGGTGAAGGGAAGTTGTTTGGGGAATAAGAAAATTTACCTTACTTAGGTGAACCTCATACAGACTGAGGTATTGGAAAGAGATGAAGGCAATTAAGGAGACCTGATTAGTGGAAGTCCTAAAACACCTAAGATCCAGAAATATTTATAAATATATGAGCAATCTGGGAGCCATGCAGTATTCTGAAAAGGGTAATGCCATATTCAAAATGGCACTTGGGTATATTGATACTTTCTACTTCTATGCAGAGAATACCTTGAAGAAACTAAAGAATAGAAGTATGTTGAGTGTAAGTGTATAAAGGTAGAGATATGGAATCATATTTAGGTTGCTTTCTATTGGGAGAAAAAACAGTACAGGTTAAAATAGACATGGTGGTAGTAAATGAGAACATGGGATGAGAGCTCTAAGGTTGTGGGCTAGTTGTAGTTTCCATGATGATAAGAATGGAGAGGCCTTGAAAAAATGTTACAAAGGAGAATAGCACTATATGTCTTAGGGATTTTATTTTAGAATATAACAAAATCTTGCCTCTATACCACTAGAGAGTGAATCATGCTCAATAACTGATAATTTACTCTTTCAAGGGCCAAAACGTTTTTGAAATTTAAAATATAAATCATTTTGGATGAAAATGTTTCTAAAATATGTAATATTCTTTGTTCTTTTTCCTTAAGTATATTTTAAATTTTTTGTGACTCAGAAACATCATTATGAATATAAATTATGGTATGGTATTGACTATTGTGCGGTAATGAAATTATTCCTTCAAGAAATCCTGCAGTCATTCAAGGACATTTGATCATGGTCTCCAGTTGCCCTGAATTTTGAGGTTTTATCTTTGTTTTTTCCTAGTTTTTCTGGTTTTTTTGCTTTTTATGAGAGGTCAATTATTGTCTCTTTCAAAGAACCATGCTTATAGATGTCTTTTCTTATTTGTAAAATGGATTTATAATCTATTTGTGGGCTTAAAACTGAGCCACAATGTTTGTTAAAATTACATATAAACCTTTTTTCCTGTTCTGGCCCCTGAGTGAAACATGTGGAGAAAACACTGCAGCCACTCTGAGTGCCCCTGCCCAATGTCCAGAGACGCTTTTCCTGTGCCCCAAAGGCTGAGTGAAAAACAAGGACAGACATGAAAAGAGTGGGAGACAGTGGCACCGGCCATGGCTGAGACCCCAGACATCAAGCTCTTTGGCAAGTGGAGCACAGGCAAGGTGTAGATCAACAAGGTGTAGATCAACAACATCTCCCTCCAGGATTACATTGTTGTCAAGGAGAAGGATCCCAAGTACCTGCCCCACTGCCCTGGCCACTATCCAGGCAAGTACTTTCACAGGGCGCAGTGCTCCATTGTGGTGTGCCTTACCAACTTCATGATGATGCACAGCCACAACAATGGCAAGAAGCCCATGACAGTGTGCATCTGCAAGCATGCCTTAGAAGAGTTAAATCATTCACAGTTCCTCATCAAACAATATTGCTGTCTCTGTGCATAATGTTCTCTTGCTTCTGCTCACTTCACTATACATCAGTTCATACAAGTCTTTCTAGGCCTTTCTGAAATCATCCTGCTTGTCATTTCTTATAGCATAATAATATTCTATCACAATCATATACCACAGCTTGTTTAATCATTCCCCAATTGACGGGCATTCCTTTGATTTCCAATTTTTAGCCACCACAAAAAGAGCTACTATAAATATTTTTGTACAAATCAGTCTATTTCTCTTTTTGGGGATGTCTTTGTGATATAAACCTAGCAATGGTATTGCTGGATCAAAAGATATGCACAATTCTATAGCCCTTTGAACATAGTTCCAAATTGCTCTCCAGAATAGTTGGATCTTTTCACAACTCCAGCAACAGTAAATTAGCGTCCCAGCATTCCCACATCCCCTACAACATCCAATATTTACTTTTTTTTTTTAAATATTTGCCATTCTGAGAGGTACGAGGTGATACCTCAGAGTTATTTTAATTTGCATTCCTCTGATCAATAAGGATCTAGAACATTTTTTCATATGACTATAGATAACTTTGATTTATTTGTTTGAAAACTACCTGTTCATATTCTTTGACCATTTATAAACTGGGAAATGACTTGTATTTTTATACATTTTACTAAATTCCCTATATATTTGAGAAAACAGGCCTTTATCAGGGATATTTCTTTCAAAAATTCTTTCCAAGTTTTCTGCTTTCCTTATAATCTTGGTTACATTAGTTCTGTGTGTACAAAAACAATTTTAATTTTATATAATCAAAATGACCTATTTTACATTTTGTTTTACTCTCTATATCTTTTTTGGTCCTAAATTCTTCCTCTGCCTATAAATCTGACAGATAAACAATTCCATACTCTCTTAATTTGCTTATGGTATCATCCTTTATATGTAAATCATGTACCCATTTTGATCTTATTTTAATATACTGTGTTAGATGTTGGTCTATAGCTAGTGTCTGCCATACTGTTTTCCAGTTTTCCCAGCAGTTTTTGTCAAAGAATGAGTTTTTGTTCCAAAAGCTTGGATCTTTGGGTTTAACATATACCGTATTCCTATAGTTATTTATTATACTGTAATTTGTAACTGTTTTATTCTACTGATTCACCTCTCTATTAATTAGCCAGTACAAGATAATACCACTTTATAATATAGTTTGACATATGGTACTGCTATATCACCTTCTTTTGTATTTTTTTCATTGATGTCCATGATATCCTTTAAGTTTTGTTTGTCCAGATGAACATTGTTATTAATTTTTCCAAATCTATAAAATATTTTTTGATAGTTTGATTGGTGTAGCACTAAATAAATAAATTAACTTAGGTAGGATTGTCATTTTTATTATATTGGCTTGGCCTACCCATGAGCAATCAATATTTTTCCAATTATTTAGATGCGTTTTTATTTGTGTGAAAAGTGTTTTGTAATTCTGGTCATATAATTCATGTGTTTATCTTGGCAAATAGACTCCCAAGTATTTTATATTGACCACAATTATTTTAAATGGAATTTCTCTTTCTATCTGTTGTTGCTGGACTTTGTTGGTAATATATAGAAATTCTGATGATTTATGTGGCTTTATTTTGTATTCTGCAAATTTGTTAAAGTTAATAATTTCAAGTAGCTTTTTAGTTGATTCTCTAGGATTTTCTAAGTATAATATCATATCATCTGCAAAGAGTGATAGTTTTGTTTCCTCATTACCTATCCTAATTCATTTAATTTCTTTTTCCTCTCTTATTACTAAAGCTAACATTTCTAGTAAAATATTAAATAATAGAGGTGATAAGGGGCATCCTTGCTTCACCCCGATTGTATTGGAAAGGCTCCTAGCTTATACCCATTACAAATAGTGCTTGCTGATGGTTTTAGATAAATAGTACTTATCATTTTAAGATAAGCTCCTTTTATTCCTATGTTCTCTAGTACTTTTTTTTTTTTTAGTGAGGCAATTGGGGTTAAGTGACTTGCCCAGGGTCACACAGCTAGTAAGTATTAAGTGTCTGAGGTTGGATTTGAACTCAGGTATTCCTGAATCCAGGACTGGTGCTCTATCCACTGCACCACCTAGCTGCCCCTCTCTAGTACTTTTTTTTTTTTTTGTGGGGCAATGGGGGTTAAGTGACTTGTCCAAGGTTACACAGCTAGTAAGTGTCAAATGTCCGAGGCTGGATTTGAACTCAGGTACTTCTGAATCCAGGGCCAGTGCTCTATCCACTGTGCTATCTAGCTGCCCCTCTCTAGTACTTTTAACAGGAATGGGTACTGTATTTTGTCAATGGAATTTTCTGCATCTATTGAGATAATCATAAGACTATTGTTGGTTTTGTTATTGGTATGGTTAATTATGCTGATAATTTTCCTAATATTGAACCAGCCCTGAATTCCTGGTATAAATCCCACCTGGTCATAGCATATGATCCTTGTAATATAAGGCTATAATCTTTTTGCTAATATTTTATTTAATTTTTTGAAACAATATTCATTAATGAGATTGGTCTATAATTTTCTTCCTGTTTTGGCTCTTCCTGGTTTGGGTATCAGCACCATATTTGGCTAATAAAAGGAATACGGTAGGACTCTTTCTTCACTTATTTTTTTCAAATAAGTTATATAGAATTGGGATTAATTGTTCTTTATATGTTTGGTAGAATTCACTTGTGAATCCATCTGGTCCTTTGATGAGAGTAAGGTTTAAAATTTGCCCATCCCCTGCCCCATTTTCTCCTCTATAATTGTTGTTCTTTCATGCCTCTTTTGTTTTGGTGTGTTTGAAAATTGACCCCATTCAATTCCTCACCCCCACCCATTCTTCTTCCATGCAATTTACTTTTTACCCTTTTATTTAGTTTTTTGGGGTGTTGTCCCATCAATGTCACCTTATAAGCACACCCTCTGTCTACATATAGTCATAATTACTCTTATAATAAAGTTATTAAGACTTACAAATATTATTTCCCTTTAATATCACCTTATAACCACATCCTCTCTATATATATACTGCTTTAATTGTTCTTATAATAAAGTTTTTAAGACTTACAAATATTATTTTATCATATAGAAATATAAACAGTTTGACCTTATTGAATTTCTTATAGTTTTTCTTTATTGTTTCTTTTTTACTTTTTTACGTTTTTCTTGAGTCTTGTATTTGAAGGTCAAATTTTTATTCAACTCTGGTCTTTTAATCAGAAATACTTGAAAGTCCTCTATTTCATTAAATGTCCATTTTTTTGCCCTGAAAGAATATGTTCAATTTTGTAGGATAGGTGATTCTTGATTGTAAACCTAACTCCTTTGCCTTCTGGTATATTATATTATAAACTCTGCAGTTCTTTAATGTGGAAGCTGCCAAATCCTGTGTAATGCTGATTGTAGCTCCATGGTACTTCAATTGTTTCTTTTTGGCTGCTTGCAATATTTTTTCCTTGATCTGTGAGCTTTGAAATTTGGCTATGATGTTCCTAGGGAGTTTTCATTTTGGGATTTCTTTCAGCTGGTGATCAGTGGATTCTTTCAATTTCTATTTTGCCCTCTGGTTCTAATATATCAGGGCAGTTTTCTTTGATAATTTCTTGAAAGATATTGTCCAGGTTTCTTTTTTTTAAATCATGACTTTCAGGTAGCCCAATATTTTTTATATTATCTCTCATGGATCTATTTCCAAGGTCAGTTGTTTTTCCAATGAGAAATTTCACATTTTCTTCCATTTTTTCCTTTTTAAAAAATTGTTTTATTGTATCTTGGTGTCTCATAGACACATTAGTTTCCATTTCTTTATTTCTAATTTTTAAAGAATTATTTTCTTCACTGATCTTTTGTACTTCCTTTTCCATTTGACTAAATCTTTTTTAGGGAGTTATTTTCCTCAGTAAATTTTTGTATTTCATTCTCATTGTTCTCTTGCATTTCTTTTATTTCTTTCCCCAATTTTTCTTCTGGTTCCCTAATGTTAAGGGCTAAAATTCTAGCTAAACTGTCTAAAATATCTAATGAGTGGTCGCCAATAAATTATAAGCTTTAGCAAGAGTTAGACTTTTAAGCATTTATTAAGGAGAATAAGAATTTGATAAAGAGAGAGAGAAAGGCCTAGATTTCTATCTATTAAAGGGAGAGCACATTTCTAGCTCCCTTCTCCACCAGAGTCCAGAGGAAAAGAGTGAGAGACCGAGCGCCAGTCTCTTCCTTCCTCCTCCCACTAGCCCGCGTCACTTCCTGACTCCTGGTCTTGCCCTCAAAGACCTTCGCTTCATGGGCAGAACTCTTCTACAGTAAGTCTCCAGCAGGTGGCGTCATTCCAATCGTTACACTAATTTGCTTTTATTATTTTTTTAATTTCCATTTATTTTATTTTTCCAGTTACATATAAAGGTAATTTTCAATATTCATTTTCATAAGATTTAGAGTTCCAAATTTGTCTCCCTCCCTCCCTTTCCTCCCCACTCCAAAAGACAGTAACAAATCTGACACAGGTTATATATGTATAATCTACAAGTGCTCTTTTTTTTTTTTTATTCTGTGTCCAATCAATATCAGTTCTTTCACTGGGAGTGTATAGCAGGCTTCATCATTAGTCCCTTGGGATGGTCTTGGTGAGAGTAGTCAAGTCATTCACAATTGCTCATAGAACAGTACTGATGTCACCGTGCACAGTGTCCTCCCAGTTCTGCTCACTTCATTATACATCAGTTCATATGAGTCTCTCCAGGTTTCTCTGAAATCTTCCTGCCTGTCACTTCTCACAGCACACTAACACTCCATTACAATCATATACCACAGCTTCTTCAGTCATTCCGCAATTGATGCACATTCCTTTGATTTATAATTTTTAGCTACCACATAGAGTTGCTATAAATATTTTTGTACAATTTCCCCCCTTTTCTCTTTTTCATGATTACTATTGTTAAATGTTTCCTTCCATTTTATTCCCTTCCCCATGATATTTACTCTATTATCTATCTTCCTTCACCCTATCCCTCTTCAAAAGGGGTTTGCTTCTGACTGTTCCCTCCCCCAATCTGCCTTCCCTTCTTTTGCCCTTCCCTCTTTTCTCCTTCCCCTCCAATTTTCCTGCAGGGTTAGATAGATTACTACACGCAATTGGGTGTGTGTGTTAATCCCTCCTTGAGCCAACTCTGATGAAATTAAGGTCTTTGAGCTTATGCTGATGAGTGTAAAGTTCATTTACTGCCCTGTTCCTCTCTTATCTCTTCCCTGACTCTATAAACCCTTTCCTGTTTCTTTCATGTGGGATTTCACCCCATGCTAACTCTCCCCTTCCCTCTCCCCCAGTGCATTTCTCTCACCCCTCAATTTTACCCTAAAGATGTCATCATGGGGTACCTAGATGATATAGACAAAGAATCTACTCTGGCCCCAGGAGGACCTCAGCCCCAATCTGGCCTCAGACACAAGACACCCACCTACTTCACAACCCCAGGCATGTCACCTAACAACAAATTTTTATGGATCTTTAGGGTCTTGTATTTGAAAGTAAAATTTTCCATTCATTTTAGGTCTTTTCATCATGAATACCTGAAAGTCTTCTTTTTTTATTGAAGTACCATTTTTCCTCTCAAAGATTATACTCAGGGGCAGCTAGATGGTACAGTGGATAGAGCACCGGCCCTGGAGTCAGGAGGACCTGAGTTCAAGTCCAGCCTCAGACACTTAGCACTTACTAGTTGTGTGACCCTGGGCAAATCAATTAACCCCCAATTGCCTCACTTTGAAAAAAAAAAGATTATACTCAGTTTTCCTGGATAGGTGATTCTTAGTTGTAATCCCAAATCCTTTGCCCTCTTCAATATCATATTCCATGCCCTCTGGTCCTTTAATGTAGAAGCTGCTAGATCTTGTGCTATCCTGACTGTGTCTCCACAGTACTTGAATTCTTTCTTTTTGGCAGCTTGCAATATTTTCTCCTTGACCTTGGAGCTCTGGAATGTGGATTCAATATTCTTGGGAGTTTTACTTTTGGTATCTCTTTCTGGAGGTGATCAGTGGATTCTTTCAATTTCTATTTTACCTTCTGCTTCTAGAATATCCGGGCAATTTTCCCTGACAATTTCTTCGAAGATGATGTCTAAGCTCTTTCCCTGATCATAGTTTTTAGGTAGACCAATAATGTTCAAATTATCTCTTCTGGATCTATTTTCCAGGTCAGCAGTGTTTCCAAGAAGATATTTTACATTGCCCTCTATTTTTTTTTATTCATTTGGATTTGCTTTGTTATGTTTTGGTTTCTCATAAAATCACTAGATTTCATTTGTTCAATCCTAATTCTTAGGCAATTATTTGTGTCAGATTGTTTTTGTATATCCTTTTCCATTTGGCTTTTCAAGCTGTTGATTTTTTTCTCGTGTCTTTCCTGCATCACCCTCTTTTCTTTTTCCATTTTTTCCTCTACCTCTCTAACTTTATCTTCAAAGTCCTTTTTGACCACTTCTATGGCTTGAGAGCAATTCTTATTTTTCTTGGAAGCTTTATATATAGGAGCCCTGACATTGCCATCTTCATCTGAGAGTGCACCTTGATCTTTCTTGTCACTAAAGAAATTTTCTATGGTCCTCACTTTTCTCTGTCTGCTCATCTTGCCTTTCTTTTACTTGACATTCAGCTCCTTAAAGTAGGGCACTGTTTCCAGGCTGCACTGTTCCAAGCTTCAGGGGGTCCCAGGTGTTATGATTTAAGGAGGATCAGGTTCTTCACTCATCTAGCCTGTTCCCTGATCTGTAGATAACCCCAAGCCAACTTGCTAATGAACCAGCTTTGTGTGCTGTGGTTGTCAGTTTTGATGAGCCTGTGCCATTCACCCATCTGGGCCACTGCAACTCAAGCCCACCTCCCATTCCCAGCAGGGGTGAAAAACCCAAGTTCTGCCTCAGCAACAGCAGAGAACCCTGTGATCTCCCCCCTGCCAAGGTCTTGGCCCTCTCACCAGACCATGAGCTTAGTTCCCTATGACACTGGTGCTTTAGCTGATTCAGAGGATCTGCGGGTCTCTTTCTCTGGTGAGGCCTTCCTGGGACTGGATCTATGTCCGTGTGATTGTGGGGGTTGGGATCCTCTCTGTTTTTGGTACAAGGGCTCCCTCTTTCAGAACTTCCAAGTCGTCCTTGGTTGGAAAATTTTCTCAGCCATTCTTCTGTGAATTTTGCTGCTCTGAAGATGATCTTGATGGGATAGAAGAGTGGGTCAAATCTTCAGTTAGCTCTCTCCCCTGGAAGTTGGACAAATTTGCTTTTTAAAGCCCTTTTTAAGATCTTCCAGGAATTCTTTTTGGGCTTGAGACCAATTTACATTTTTCTTTGAAGCCTCACCTGTAGCCATTGTGACTATTGTCCTCTTTGTTTATGCCTTGATTTTCCCTATCACTGTAGAATCTTTCAATAGTCAAGGGTTTTTTTTGTTTCATTTTGTTTTGTTTTTGTTTTGTTTTGTTTTTTGGGTTATTTTTCTCATTTTTTTGTTGTGATGTTTTTATGAAAGAGTTGGGCTCTATTCATACACTGTCCCAAGTTTTTGTGCTAAGATTCTCAGTTTTACTGGTGGCTTTCACTGGGCTTTGCAGCTTAGCTGCTTGCTTTCTCTATAGAGTAAGCTTCCCTTCTGTTTGGTATTGGGAGGTCAATCCTCCCTTTTGGCCTCCTCCTGGTATGGGCTGACCTTCCCCAGGGGTGGTATCCTGGTGCTAGGTTGCAAAAGATAATGAAGTGTTTCTGGTGGCTGGCCCTGGAAGGGTAATTTTGTTTCAACCTGCTGAGGACTGGAGCCCCCTGATACTGGTTTGCCATGGAAAGAGTCTCTCTACTGGGAGGTCACAGGGTTGGGAACTTGCTGTTGACAAGGCTTGGGTAGGGTTTCACTCCTGGTCAGCAGTGGGATCGAAGCCTCCCTGGTGGTTCCTGCTAACTGTAGGTTGTCTGGTGAAGGTCAGTGCTATGCTGCCCAGACTGTTCACCTGCCCAGGAGGCTACTGGTTTGCAGGTGGGCAGAGCCTTGCTGGTGACTTATCCCAGGCTCAGAGATCTGCTTCAATACCCCTGCTGTGAGCCCAGAAGTTTCTGCTGCTGCTGCTTTTGAACCTCACTTCTTTCCCACCCAGATAA
This sequence comes from Dromiciops gliroides, assembly GCF_019393635.1. NCBI lineage: Eukaryota > Metazoa > Chordata > Mammalia > Microbiotheria > Microbiotheriidae > Dromiciops > Dromiciops gliroides. The sequence continues at coordinate 171,130,769 of NC_057861.1, read as the reverse complement.
GACAAACCTTTCCTGCCAGGATTGTAGGCTGTTTCCCTGCTCCTGGAACAATTCAGAGGTAGTTTTATATTGGTTTGGAGGGGAAATTTGAGAGAGCTCCAGAGGGTTCCTTCCTCACTCAGTCATCTTGTCACAGGAAGTAGGGTGGTACTTTCTTCAGTATTTTTTGTGCCTCTCTTGCCAAGTTGTTTACTCTTTTTTTTTTTTTTTTTGGAATTTTCTTGTTCTATTTTTTTCCACTTTTCCCTCTTCCTCTTTTATTTGAGTTTTTAAATCCTTCAAAAAAAATAGTCTTCCAAGTATTCTTTTTGGGGCTTGTGTCCTATTCACAGTTTTCTTTGAAGGTTTGCATGTACATGTTTTGACTTTATTGTCTCTTTCTGAATTTGTGTCTTGATCTTTCCTAATACCATAGTAACTTTCTATGGTCAGGTTCTTTTTTTATTGTTGTTTTCTCATTTTCCAACCTATTTCTTGACTTTAAACTTTATGTTAAACTTGGGCTCTGCTCCAGGGTTGTAGGAAATTCTGTTCCAAGTTTCACATTTTTTGAACTTTTCTTTTCAAAGCAAGTTTTCAGTTTTCATTTTTTCCAAGGTGGTGTGATCTAAGGAGAAGTGTAATAATTGCCCTCCTTGCCTGTGCTTTCATCTGTAAATGACCCTGAATACTCTGAAATTCATTTTTTTTTAATTTTGCGGGGCAGTGAGGGTTAAATGACTTGCCCAGGGTCACACAGCTAGTACATGTCAAATATCTTAGGCTGGATTTGAACTCAGGTCCTCCTGAATCCAGGGCTTGTGCTTTATCCACTTTGCCACCTAGCTGCCATAAGCAATCTGAAATTGTGAGCAAGGCCACTTCTCCCCTGGGGCCTCAAGTGCTATTGCTCATTATATCCCTGGGAAAGTGACTCAGGCCCTTACTCTCCTACAGCCACAACCTCTAATTCTTCTTTCTGCTTTGAACCATATACTAGGGATCCTATACTATTGTGAGCATCCACAAGCACTCTTGTCTGCCCTGGAACTGTGACCAGGTACAATGTTTTCTTGTGCTAACAAGCACTAGTGTGATAGAGCTTTTCCTCATCTTGGGACTATGACCTAGTACTCTGTATAGACAATGAAACAAAGTCTTACACCCAGTGTCAGCAAAGGGTCCCCTGTAATCTCCTTCTGTGCAGTTGTTCAACCCCATTACTCTCTATGAATTAAAAGCTCTCAAACCTGCTCCTGTCATTGAGGTAGCTACCTTCAACTCTGGTGCTGAGTGGCTGGGCCACAGCCTGACTGCCTCCCCAGTGAGACAGGCCTTTTCTGCCAACTTACTAAGTTGTCTCGGGCTATAAAATTGTTTTACCCCAACATTTTGTTGGATCTACCACTCCAGAATTTGATTAAATCATTATTTTAAAGTTGTTTGGAGGGGAATTTGGGAGAATTGAGGAGAGTTCCTATTTTTACTCTGCCATTGTGTCTCTTAAAATATTATTCTCAAGCATATTATAGATAAAAATATTAAGTATAATTTCTAATAAAAGAATGACTGATCAGGAGAAAGGAGGAAGTTTAATTTGATTATTGAAGAGTTTAGAAAGTATAAAAACAATTCTATAAAGCCTAATAAATGTGAAAGTCTAGTGTCTTGAGAGAACTGACAGTATTTATTTAGTTTGCTTTATCATTTTATAAATAATATTTGACATGTTTGGGAAGGGAACACAAAATTAAATCATATTAGGAATATACTAATGTTAGTTTAATAAATACAATTTTTAATAAAAATCATTTTTACATCATCATTCACTGAAGATGTGTCAGTAAGCATGTGGCCATCTTAAATTGGCAAAAATATACTTGGAATAGAAAATTTGATTGAGGCTGGCATGATTAGTGACACTTTTTTGACTTCCTTAAATGAACTAAACTCAAAAAGCAGAAGTGAAATGGGAATTTACATTTGTCCAATTTGCAATCAAATAAAAATTGTTTAGGCTTTTAATTGGATATCTCCACTTCCACCCCACACCCCAAGTCAACTTATTGTTATTATGTTTTAAATATTAACCTAATAAAAATTTTGAAATTTTGAAATGTAGGATTCTTCATTTTATGGGAAATCTATATTTTGTCATAAAAATGTTGTTACCTATTAGTTTAGTTATTCTAGAAATACAGACTTGTTTCAAATAACTGCAAAATAAAATTTTTAGTACATCACTTTCAGGTATATGAGAGCTAGAATACAAATATCTGAGTTAGAATATAAGATGCACTCTTAATTCTTTTCTATTTCTAGTATGATAAATGTAAGAAAGAGTTATTGTAAATAACATGATAGAGTCCTCTTATGTATGTAGAAACTAATTCAGCATAAAAATTTCTAAAGGCTTTCAATGGAAGATGTCATCTGTATATTAGCCTATGGTTTTTTGTTTGTTTTTCATTTTTGTTTTTGTTTTATTTAGCCTATGGTTTTATAAACAAACGTAACCATGTTAAAGGTTTTTTTTTTATATATAGAAGGTATAATGCATGTTGAAGCAGAATTTTCTTATAATGTATAAGATATGCCATTAGAAAATGGGTGTGGATTCTTAAGTATGGTATGTAAATGCTATTCCAGATGGCATCTCTGCCCTATGGCTTTCATTACTGTTTGTTTTCTTTTAATTGTATATTTTATACCAAAATCAGTATTATTCAGTGTCAATGAAATCTTGCAATTTTTACATCTCTGCTTATTATTTCCATATGATTTGGGCAGCATAACCTAGTGTCAATGAAATAATTCATTCTTATTAAATTCATAGGTATATACATAGACATATATACATACACATACATATAAATCATATACATCACAAACATCAACATCTACATCTATATAGCCCTTTTTTCAACATTCCAAGTGAAATGATTCACTTTCTTGGGATTCCATGAGAATTGCAAGAGGAAGTTTTCAACAGGAAAGTGAATCTAAGCAGCCTGACATCTCCCCACATTCAAGCACACTCACAAAGATGGTTTGAAAAGAGAAAGGTGTCAAGGTTCAGGTTTGGATCAGGGTCTCTAATTTTATCCTTAGGGATGTTCAGTAATTATGCTGTGAATCTCACATAATATTTATGAAAAATCTACTTAAAAACAAATTTCAAGGAAAGCTATGAAAGTAGAAAATAGTTGTCAGAAAAAGAATCTTTGAGGGATAAGCTTAAATGGATAGAAGAAGAGTTTGACTAGATAAAGTCTACAATAATTGATTATATGTATACTAGGGGCTCTGGTATGTTTTTTAGTCCCAGTGGACAGGCCTGTCTCTTACCTCCTTCACATTTTTTCCAGAAAAACTAGATCCAGTATTGGATCCAGGTGATTGCCTTGTTTTAATGGCATACTAAAAAAAAAAAACAAAAAAAAAAGCCATGAAGGTCTGTGTTTATGTCTGTGTATAGATAGATAATTCAGATGTGGATATGGATATGGATATAGATATAGATATAGATTCAGATACGTATAGATAGATACAGATAGACACATACATATAGATAGACATATACATACAGCATAAGGCAAAAGTCATGAATGGGTTTCAATATTTAAATAACTCCTTTATTTTTTGTTTTTAATTTAAAATACCATATCATATACTGTATATAGAAATATACAGGAAATTGATTTACATTATATGTGAAAAAGCAAATCTCATAAATTGCGAAAAATTCACAATGTTATTAAAACATCATGACTTTTGGCTCACCGTGTATATTTGTATATGTATACATACATACACACATAAATCAATATGCCTATACACAAACTCAAGGTCCACAAGAACTGATAGATTAAGGGTCTTCTTATTCACATGATGGAAATTATGTGGCAGTTGACAAAACTACAGGATGGTCTTGGGGAAAGAGCAAAGAATATAGAGCCAGAGGAACAGGGTTCAATTCTGACTTCAACCTGTATGATCTCAAACAGGTCATTTAACCTTCACGGGCCTCTGAATCCTTATCTGTAAAGTGAGGGATTAGGCTAGATGACTACTGATGTCCCTTCTACCTCTATATCTATGATCTGAGTCCAATACAATTCAATAAGCATGTATTAAGTGCCTACTATGGGCTAGGCACTGTGCCAAGTATTGGGGATACAAAAAGAGGCAAACAGAAGTCTCTTCCCTTGAAAAGCTTGCAATCTAACATGGTGACAGACAACCTCCTAACAAATATATACAAAGTAAGCTATATACTGAATAAATGAGAAATTATTAACAGAGGAGAAGCACTGCAATTAAGAAGGCTTTCTATAGGAAGTGGGATTTTAGTTCAAACTTAAAGGAAGCCAGAGAGGTCAGTAGTCAGAGCAGAAGAGAGAGAGCATTCCAGGCATGGGGGGTATCCAGAGAAAATGCCTGGAGCCAAGCAATGACAAATATATGCCTAAATGATAAGAATTACTGAATTCATATCGTGGTTAACAAAATTAGTTAGAGTTTCTTTCCTTATTTTTTTTTTCCTTTTAGGTATATAGCCCATTTTTAAATTTTTCAATTTGAACCCAGGAACTCCTGAATTCAGGGCCAGTCCCTTAATCCACTGCACCACCTAGCTGCGCTGATAAGGTTTTTTTTTGTTTTTTTTTTTTTATCCCATTTTAATCAATGTAATGTGATTCATGCTCTTTTCTTTTAGTTTCATTTTTTTTTTTTTAGTGAGGCAATTGGGGTTAAGTGACTTTCCCAGGGTCACACAGCTAGTAAATGTTAAGTGTCTGAGGCTGGATTTGAACTCAGGTACACCTGACTCCAGGGCTGGTGCTCTATCCACTGTGCCACCTAGCTGCCCCCTATTTATGCTCTTAATGAGACCTAAAAATGTTGTGTTTTTACCCTAAAAAAAATAACAAGATTATTTTCTATCCTTCAGCTAAGGACTGTGACTTCAGTCCAGTTAAAGAAGAGAACAAATCATTTTCTAAGGTAAGTATTAACATATTCTTAATCTGAACCATTTTTCAAAATACTTTTTCTCGGAACTCTGTCATTTGTTTCTCAGAGTAGATCCTGAAGTACATGACAAGTTAAATCAGCTGACATTTGTGAAATCAGCAATGTCAATACACTTTTTATTGCCTCAAAACATGCCTTCCCTGAGCTGCTGAAGACTTGGGCTAAATTAATCAGTTTATAATTTCCTTCTAGCTTGGTAGAGGTAATTAGAAAATTTGCTGATTTTGCTGTGTTGATATAATTTATTAGCAAGCACTATGACTTCTACCTACTCTTTTCAGAGGGCATCCCACTAGACTTGAGTAAAAATTGAGTAAGCTGAGACCTTTCAGAACTTTGGTTACACAAAATGTAATTGACACTTCCTGGTCAGTCCATAGCTTCACAGATTAAGGGAACTGGAGAACTGAACAATTACATAGTGTATTGAAATGATGTAGCTATTCAAACACAGTCATTCAGACTTTTTAAAAAAAAAATTCTTCATTCATATTTATTTGAATAAATTAAGAACTTGTGATTTCATTGATACCAGTTCCAACTCCTCTGACTTTATTAGATGCTCTTTGTAATTTATGAATGAAATACATAAAAATGATAACTTAGTGACCCAAATCCATAGATGTTTTATTATTTTTTTTAACCCTTGGATTATTTGTATGGTTCTTTTTACCATACATTTCTCTTGTGCTAAGCATCCATATAAAGATATACTTTTAGTGAATAGTTTTGAATGATCAATAATAGCTTATAAAATGGGTTGTTGTTGCTACTGCTGCTGTTTTGTTGTTACTGGGGAAATCAGTGATTAATCTCAAATTTTTTTAATATATTCCAATTTCCAATAAGAATGAGGCAAACTAAATGAATTGGTTTCTAGAATGTAAGGAAATTTTCAAAACTTTTGAGTTATTTTTTTCCATCAGAAAATACATAGATTTGTTAAAGGTAGGATGGGGTAGTGAACAGAGTAATAGGCTTGCATGGAATCAGGAAAACCTAGCCTAAGATCATTGTGCAGGGTGGACCAAAAGTCACAAATATTTAATAACTTCTTTATTTTTTGTTTTTAATTTACAATACCATAGCATCATATAAAGTATATGTAGGAAATGGATTTATATTATGTATGAAAAGTCAAATCTTGTAAATGATGAAAAATAAAGAAAAAAATTTCAAAGTTATTAAAATATTAGACCCCTTTGTGTCTTTTGGCTCACCCTGTACTTATTAGTTGTATAGAAAAGTCACAACCTCTCTGATCTTCAGTTTTCTCCTCTATGATATGGGTATAATGAAAATCTCTACCTGTTTCATAGGATTATTGTCAAGTTCTCATGACATGGCCTTCGTCCATCATTTTGCAATTTGTGACTTTGGGCAAGTGGCTTAATGTCTCACTTGCTCCTAGGAAAATGTTTAAGATTACAGATAAATTGCCTGATTATATGTGTGTGTGTGTGTGTGTGTGTGTGTGTGTGTGTGTGTCCACATCAGGAGTTCATCACACCAATGAAATAACATTATACAAAATGTCTCAATACATACATACACACAGACTCACACAAAGTGTAGAAGATCTGTTTCGCTGTCCACTAAGAGTACCTGTGTTTTAAAATTTAAGGAAAACTAAAGCTCTCTCAGTGTGGGGAAAGTAAAGAAGGAATGTATTTGCAAGAAAAGAACTCAAGAAAGAATCCATTTGTTGAGATCTTAGAGTATCTGTGAGTTACTAAGTCACCATAAAAGACACAGTTTTCTTATTGCTTGTATATGGGTGACCATGCATGTCTTCTAATTGCGAGGGGAGTGCTTTTTGGTATTTTATATTCAATGGAATATTATTTTCTCAGGCTGTAAACCAGATTATCTGGTAGTTAAGCCAGTTCCTGGAGGCAGTACTCTGGGAATATGTGCCAAATCTGAGTAATTCTAGGGAGGAACCTGTATGCCAGGATAATCAATTTTAATAATAATAATAATAATAATAATAATAATAATAATAAAAATAAGAGTTTCTGCTTAGAGATAACTTTATATACATTATACAAAATGATTATCACAGCAACCCATGGAGAACCCCCTCCCCCCCAGTGCACATATCATTATGTTTTATAAATGAAAAAATATTCAGTCTCAGCTAGGTCAAATGATTCACTAAAGGTCACATCAAAAATAATAGGAAATTTAGGGCTGATTCATACTTTGATCCCTGAATTGAAATCCAGCTTTTTTTTTCAGTAATGTATAAGCACAAAGCCAAAACAAATAAATTAAATCACACTGTAGGATAAGAAGTTATTGTGGGGTTTTTAAATGATAAATGAACCTAGTGCTGGTATAATGAAACAGAGTAATTCATTTTGACAGAAACTATTCTGAACCTTAAACTATATTTTCGCACCTATGCTCTTTTTTCCCTCATCTTATGCTAGTGAAAAGGGAATCTGTAACTTAATCAATATTTTGCCATCTGTATTTCTAGTTTTCTTAATATTGAAAATGTCAAAGGAGAATGTGAGAAGCAGGAGGATGGTTTGTAAGAGGGAAGGAAAGAAGAAACCACAATTTCATTTTGAAAACACATACATGAGGACAGTGAAGCTCTGATGTAAGCAAGTGCTCAGAGGGCAGCTGGTCACCCTTCTGGAAGTCCAAGAAGGTTCAACATTTTAAGTATTATCTTCAGGTCAATTCTAGAGTTTCACAGCATAGGCTGTCTGGTATCTTCCCAAGAATTGGGAATCACGTAGTCAATTGCAAAGTACAAGTTGACAAAATTCCCTGGTAACATTACAAGGAATAAGTCTGGAAAAAGGAAAGTAGTATCTCTGCTTTCTCAGTGGGGATAGCTTCAGGATTTTCTCTTGAATTTTATTTGCTGAACAATTTAATTGGGGCTGATAACAATAGCTATGATGAAACTGAACATGACATCATATTTGTTTGTGCTGATATGTCAGATACACCTGGTGTTTGTTATTATTGTCTCCAACTCGTAATACTGTGATCATATCAACAGAATACTCTTAAAATGCCCCTTATACTCTCAACTTGGGGAATCATTTGTCCATCTTATCAGGCATGAAAGCTTCTACTGCTGCTGTTCACTTCTGATCTCCCAAGGGCAGTTCAAAAGCATTTGTAATCCTCAAGATTCAGCCCTTTATTCACCATTTCCTCTTTCCAAAGCTCTTTCTTTTGATGAAAACAATCCCCTAGCTCTTCATCTGTCTGGATGGGCAGGTGAATGCTCTCCTCAGAGCCTGGCCACAAAGCCACTGCAGGAGCTCATGGCAAAGGAATGCTGGGAGTAAGTGGAGCTTAACTATGCTGCACCTGAGTTTCACTAGTCTGTGGATGACAATTAACCTTTCCTAAACAAAGGTGTCCTAGCTTACAGATTCTGTCTGTGCTGCTCTGCCCTCGTGCTGCTCTGCCCTCTTGCTGACGATCACATGGTTAAATCATCAGTTCTTTGAAATTTTTGTAAATTAAAAGATATGAGTTTTATTTCTAATACCTCAAATATCTTGGCTAAAATAATAGTTCAATGTTGAGTCTCAGTTCCACTTGTTGAGGCACTATTTGCCACAACCAGCTTCATGTGAAGAAATATAATGTATTTCACAGGTACAGAATCTCAGGTTTGGACTTCTCCTTCCCTCTCAAGAAGAAACAAACAAATGAACAAATTCAGAGTTTTGAGTTACAAGGCTGAGAGAGGCAAAGCAAAACCAGAGGCAAGGAATTTTTATAAATAAACTGATTTATTCTCTGCTTTTATCCCAAGGGTCTTTATGACTCTCCTATATAGCTGATTTTTGCTCAAACATGAGCAAGGAAAAAACTGTGCTGACTTCCCTCTTTAAATAGAGAACTTGGGGCCTACGGCTCTGCCCTGCAGGTAAAGGGGTAAGAAAAGGGGCAGAGGGATGAGATGTGATTACCAGACCATCACCCCAGCATTAGCTATACTCTCTTCCCTTCCCCACTGTGATGCTCTGGGGAACAAATTCAACTCTACATTGTCCTTTTCTCTCAAGTCCCTTACCCCTGTATTTTATGCAAGATCCTGTCCTTTTAGTCCCCAGCCTTCATTTGCTGCAACCATCCAGGGCCTTTGCTCCTATTTAAATACTGTTGAAATAAATTGGAGAAAAATCACAAAACTGTGGTGACCAGGTATACTATAATTTTATGTTCCACAATCTCAACTGGGCAAGGCAATCCTTTCACATTGCTCTAATTAGTTCACTACTGACTCACCATAGAAAATTTTCTAACTTCTACTCCTATTCTCTTAGCTAAGAACCTTGATTTATATTTAACTGAAAAAAAAATTGAGGCCATTTACCAAGATATCTCTCTTCTCATTTCACATCACCCAGATCCCATCTGTCACTATATCTTCTTTCATTCATATTTGGGGGGGGGCGCAGAGCAATGAGGGTTAAGTGACTTGCCCAGGGTCACACAGATATCATTCATATTTCACATGAAATTTGGCTTTTCTCCTAGCCAAGACATACCCCTCTACATACACAAGTTCTATCCTTTCTGTCTTATTTTTTTTTAGTGAGGCAATTGGGGTTAAGTGACTTGCCCAGGGTCACACAGCTAGTAAGTGTTAAGTGTCTGAGGCCAGATTTGAACTCAGGTACTCCTGACTCCAGGGCCGGTGCTCTATCCACTGTGCCATCTAGCTGCCCCTGTCTTATTTTTTCCAGAAGACTATCTCTTCTATCATCCCCACTCTGTCACTAATCTTTATCACTCCCAATCTTCCACCATATGCTTCCCTACTTTCTAAAAAATGGCTATGCCTTTCTTATCAAAAAAAAAAAAACCCACCAAAAAACAAAAAACCTTCACTTGATCCATTTGTCTCAGCTAGTTTTCATTTTATATCTCTCTGCCCTTTTGCAGCTAAACTCCCTGGCAAGGAAATCTATGTTATATGCCTCTGGTTTCTTTCCTCTCAATTTTGTATTACCTCATAGTTCAGATTCCAATTATTTTTTCTATATTCTTATGACACTGCTCTATCCTGGTTCTACCTCTACATATTTAACTACTCCTCTGTCTCTTTTTGTATATCTTCACCATAATTCTGCTAACTGGGGGATAGGTGTCTCCCAAGGCTATCTCCCAGGCCCTCTTCTCTTTGTTTATACTCTTTTCAGTTCCCATGATTTCAATTTTCATCCCTAGGCAGATAACTCTCAGACCTACTTGTCCGGTCCTAACTTCTCTCTAGACCTCCAGTCTTCGATCTCCAGCTATCTTTTAGACATTTTGTACTGGGTGTTCTGTGGACATCTTTAACTCAACATATCTAAACTAAACTCATTATTTTTCCCCCATAAGTATTCCCTTTTGCTCTCTAAGATACCACTGTCCCTCTAGTCATCCAGACACATGACCTAGGTATCACCTTCACCTCTTCACTCTTTCTCTCTCACCCTCGCCCCCTATATTAAAGTGGTCAAGTCCTGTTGTTCCCCCTTTCTAATATCTCTGGTAAATATCACCTTTTCTCCTCTGACACTGACATTCTCAACCCCCTGGTGCTGAACTTCATTATCTCACACCTAGACTATTATCAGAGTCTGCTATTTGTTCTCCATGCCTCAAGTTTCTGCCCATTTCAATTCAGGTGCCAGATTGATCTTCCTAAAACAAAGGTCTAATCTTATGAAGTTTGATTCAAAAACCTTCAGTGGTACTCTGCTATCTATAGGATTATATATAAAATCCTCCATTTGGCTTTCAAAGGCCTTCATAGCCCAGGCATTTCCTAACTTTACTTTCTCATACTTTATTCCCTTTGAACCAGTGACACTGGCCTCCTTCCTCACATGAAACATACCCTCTCTTGATTGAGTATTTTCTCTGGAATATTCCCCATCCCTAGAATTCTCTCTCTCCTCACATATGCCTCCTGGCTTCTCTGGCTTTCTTCAAATCCCAGCTAAAATCTGATCTTTCACAAAAAGCCTTTTCCAATTCCTTAATGCTAGTGTCTTCAATTTCTCCATTGATTCTTTCCAAGTTATCCTGTTTATATCTTATTTATACACAGCCATTCACTTATTTTTTCTCCCATTATTAATTCTTGGATTTCTGAAGTTCCAATATTTCCTTACAGTCCATGACTCTCATGTCTTTCCTCTTTCTATGGTTTAACTAAAATTCTTGCTAAGTAGAGGGAAATAAGTGTAGAGAAATGAAATTAAAATGAACACATAGCAATTGAGTATGTATGTGGCATATGTCTAACACTAGATAATACATTGTAGGAAAGAAAAAAAGAAAGTAGAAGAAATGGTTGTCCCAAAGACAGGAATAATTCAAGTTGTAAAGAAATGACCTCTTTACAACAAATAATTAAAATATGATGGAAAAAGAAGAGCCACAAGGACCCAAATAAGAGAAAAAAGGAGGTACTTGATGTCTTCAAATCCAAAATTCAATTTACATGGGGCAGGAAGGTGATGCAGTGGATAAAGCACCAGCCCTGGATTAAGGAGGACCTGAGTTCAAATCCATCCTCACACACTTGACACTTACTAGCTGTGTGACCTTGGGCAAGTCACTTAGCCTTCATTGCCCTGCCAAAAAAATTAAAGAAAATTCAATTTATAGATGAAAAATCTTGGTAGGTAAAAGTAGAGGCTTTTGGTAAATGAGAGATCTAGAGATTCATAATAATTTTCCATTTGCTGAGCAACTTCCAAAGAAATGTATTAGTTTAAAACAGATAAACAAATGTATCCCAAGCATCACAGAAAGGTCTCCCAATTTACTGTATTCACTTAAAATATTCCAATTATTTTCAAGCATAACCATCCATCTTTAAATTTTTTTTATTAATTTTCAGAAATAAAAACAAATCAATGTGCCAAACCAGCTAACTTTCACCAAATGCTTCTTTTGGTTGTTTTTTTTTTTTTTTAATTTTTGCAGGGCAATAAGGGTTAAGTGACTTGCCCAGGGTCACACAGCTAGTTAAGTGTCAAGTGTCTGAGGCTGGATTTGAACTCAGGTACTCCTGAATCCAAGGCCAGTGCTTTATCCACTGCGCCACCTAGCTGCCCCTCACCAAATGCTTTTAAAGGTATTCCAAAGGATTAAAAATGGGGCCAAAGATTTTGGTGAAAGATCACTTTTGGATAATGGTTTTTATAGCTGAAATTTTGTTATTAAACTAAAATAAAACCTCATAAATTTTGTAACAGAAGAAATAAAGCTGATAATTTCACAATGCATTTGATGAAATATCTAGTTTGTCTGAGTTTCACTCTGAGTTTTCCTTGGTTACTATTACCTTAAGAGACAAAGCAAAACTCGAGGATTTCAAAATAGCATGAATCAAAACCACTAGGAAGAGTTGCTAGAACTTGCATCAGCTTAAATCAAGTGACTTCATGTAACCTGCCTAATGTAGCTTATAATAAAATTATGATATTTGATCCATGTTTTTACCTAGAATATTATCTTATTCCAAGCCATCTTGTCAATTAACTAGCCATTTCCTATTTCCTCAATTCTGACTTCCTGAACCTGTTTATCAAGCATTTCTGTCAAATACTAACACATTTAGATTTATAAATATAATCCTAAGAAATTTCTTATGCTTTCAAATTAATCTCTACTCTGTGTGCAGGCACACACAAAACAAGACAGATTCAGTGGAAGTTACTAAGGGGTAGATTTATGCTTGGTATAAGTAAAAACATTCTATTAATTAGAGTACAACAAACAATAAAATGTACCACTTTCTGAAATCATGGGTTACCTTTCACTTTGAGATCTTGAAGCAAAGGCTAGAATACTTATAGCTCATAGTAGAGGAGAGATTCTTAATTAGGTAATGCGTTGGGCCTGGCCTGTGATTTAACTTCAGTAGCCTAGATGTGAATTTGCTGGAAGAATATAAATGCATTTAGAAGCATATTTCCTTTCCAAACAAAACACTAACTTATTCTTTCATTCATTCAAAATAATTTATTGGGCAGCTGATATAGAAGATAATAAGGCAAGAGGAATGTAATATAATGGAATGGGAGGCATACTGGATTTTGAATCAGGAGACTTAGTGTCTAGTTCCAGTTATGTGAGTGACTAGCTATTGACATTAAGTGAATCTTTAACTTATCTGAACCTTAGTTTCCTCATTTGTAAAATAACAAAATTGAACTAAATAGTATCTAAGGTAACTTCCACTTTACATTTCTATTTTTCATTGTGCCCAAGGATGGGATAACACAGGAACATGAATTCTAGTGTTTAGTTGATCTTTGCTTATATTCAGATTCAAATACAGGAGCATGGAGGTCTGTAAACTTTTTTTTTTTTTTTTTTTTTTTTTTTAGTGAGGCAATTGGGGTTAAGTGACTTGCCCAGGGTCACACAGCTAGTAAGTGTCAAGTGTCTGAGGCCGGATTTGAACTCAGGTACTCCTGACTCCAGGGCCGGTGCTCTATCCACTGTGCCACCTAGCTGCCCCGGTCTGTAAACTTTTAAAGGAAACAATTTGGGGGGCAGCTAGGTGGTGCAGTGGATAAAGCACCGGCCCTGGAGTCAGGAGTACCTGAGTTCAAATCCGGCCTCAGACACTTGACACTTACTAGCTTTGTGACACTGGGCAAGTCACTTAACCCCCATTGCCCCACAAAAAAAAAAAAAAAGAAAAAGAAAAAATGAAACAATTTTGTCTGTGGCATTAATGATGTTAATAATTATGTATACCTACTGAATAATTTTACCAAATCAATATTATTTACAAGTACCTTCCCTTTCCAGTTGTCCACAGAAGAGTTGTGCTGTTATATAAGTATATAACTCATTTGTATTATGTTGTTAAGGACTTACCTCTCTACCCACAGTTACTACAATACTCTGTGTTTATTAAACTCAGACAGAATTAAAACATGATGAGCTTCTAAATTTCTGAGTCTCCAGTGCTCAGGCTAACCTCAACATGGGTGTATGACTTCCTTGATTGAGGTTATTTATACAATTATATATTTAGAGCTTTTAAGGGACTTAGTAGCCATCTAGTTCACCTCCTTCATTTTACAGATGAACTGAGGGCCAATTAAGTTAACTGAGGTGCTCAGGGTCATATAGCTAGTCAGTAACTGAATTAGTAGCAGTCATATAGCTAGTAAGTAGATGAATCAGAATTTGAACTTAAGTATTCCTGATTCCAAGTTCAGTGCCCTATCTACTGTACCAAAGTTTTGGCTATGAGATTGTTCTGTGACATCATTTATGTTGCACAGATCTGTTTCTTTAGATTCAGTGATCCTGGGTCAGAAGCAGATACTAGAGCCATACAAACTTTCATATCATCATAGTAACCAATTCTTTTTTTTTTACATTTTTTTTAGTCTATGTTAAAAGAAAATGACCTGACGGATGAATCTTTGAGAGAAAAATCAAGTTCTTTGATGAACATGAGAGCAAGAGAAAATGAAGAGTATTCAGGGTCTATGTCCTACTTAGAGGAGCTGGAGAAACACAGATACTCAGTATGGTGAGTAGTGAGATCCTATCCTTGTCTTTTGAAGGTTAATTTAATTTAATCCAACAAACACTTGAATATATTATATGTGCAGAGCACTTATACATGACAAAGTCCCTAGACCCCTAGAAATCTGAATTTATTTGCATTCACCCTATGCAAGATACTCCTCATTTAAAATACTTTAATCATATTTGCTTTCGGTATTTACATTTAATTCAAATTGTGCTTACTGTTTTCTTTTTCATATTTGAAATACCCACAAACATTTTCAAATTACATGGGACACATTGATTCAATCCTATCAATTAATGAATGAATAAAAATAATTTCATTCATTCATAAAAAGTAGCATTCATACATACTAGAGATACAAATAGAAAAGTATGACAGTCTGCTCTAAAGAGGGTTACATTCAGACGGGGAAAAACAGAGTATTTAGAAGGTCTCAGTCAGATGCAAAGGTCAGGTGGTTCACAGGTTATAGCAGCAAAAGAGAAAGTAGTTCATCTTTTTAAAATGTTATTTGAATGAATAATACTTTATCTGTTTCTGATGTTGATTGATTTGATGTTGCCAAAGACTTTGGTTGTGAAACCTTTCTTTTCTGGATCTTCGGTAGCTATGGCTGTTGAGAACACAGGGGCTTCAGTACCCAAACATAGTTGCTAGATCCAATGTTCACAAGTACTTCTGCCCTTCACAGGGATTACAGAGATTGGGATAAAAGAAGGGGAGGTAGTATGTGAGTGGACATTGCTCATCCTGGGGTTCTTGAACTCAGAGTCATGGGCTCTTTCTCCCAGTAGGGTCTGAGGGGAAGTGGTGGTTCAAGAGGCAGTAGTGGTTTTACCTGCCTAGTACATATTGCCTTTTGTTGATTGTTCAAGTAGCATTACTGCTTCATGTAGGTTGGCTTAAATGTGTCATCTATTGCTTTGTCAACTCTCAGGTCATTCTGTTCACCATCGTGATGCTTGTCATCATGGTCAATGTTGAACAGGTTTTTCGATTGTACTAGCTATATATTGTTACACTAGTTAAAGAGAAAAAGATATCTAGTCCAGGAAAGGAATACTGTCCATTGTCAGATATTCACTCCAGACTTTCGCAACCAATCAACCAATCAGTCAATCAACAAATATTTGTTAACTCTGAGGTACCACCTCACACCTATCAGAGTGGCTAATGGGACAAAAAAAAGGAAAACATTGGATATTGAAGGGGATTTGGGAAAACTGAAACACTAGTGCATTGTTGGTAGAGTTGTGAACTGATCCAACCATTCTGGGTAGCAATTTCGAACTATACCCAAAGGGCTATAAAATTGTGCGTGCCCTTTGATCTAGCAATACCACTGCTAGGTTTATATTTGAAAGACATCCAGAAAAAAGAGAAAAGGACCTATTTGTACAAAAATATTTATAGCAGCTCTTTTTGTGCTGGCTAAGAATTAGAAATTAAAGGAATGCCCAACAATTGGGGAATGGCTAAAGAAGCTGTGAGATATGAAGACAAGCAGAATTTATATCATAAAAACATGGAAAAATTACCTGAACTGATGTATAGTGAAGTGAACAGCACTAGGAGAACATTGTACACTGTAATAGCAATATTGTTTGATGAAGAAGTGTGAATGATTTAGCTATTCTCAGCTACAATGATGCAAGACAATCCCAAAGGACTACTGATGAAGCATACTATCCACCTCCAGAGAAAGAACTGATATTAATTAAGGACATACTGAAGCATGCTATTTTTCACTTTTATTCAATCATTTTTTCTTTGTCTTCTAATATAAAATTACTAATATGGAAATGTTTTAAATAATTGCATATGAATAATCTATATCTGATTGCTTATCACCTCAAGAAGAGGAGAGGCTAGGGGAGGTGAGGGAAGGAGGGAAGGATAGAATTTGGAACTCAAAACTTTAAACAAAAATGTTTATTTAAAATATTTGTTAAGAGCTTATTGTGTACCAGGCATTGTCTTAAGTGCAAAAGTTAACAAGAAAAAGTGAAACGGTGCTTCACCTCAATTTATTTACATTTCCATGTGAGAGATACCATGTACATATATAAGTATGTACATGATTAACACAAAATTAGCACAAAATAGTTGGGGAAATAGTGAATTAGCAACTTGAGAAAAAGAGAACATGCTTCAAATTAAATCTTTAAAGAAACTAGGCATTCCAAGAGTTTTCCCTTGAGGTGAAAGTACATTCAAGGCATGAGGTATAGATAATATCAATGTACAAAGATGGAAAATGGAGCATCATGTGTTGCATAGTTGTAGGTCAGTATGGTTGAATTTTAGGGTATGTGGAGGGGAATAATGTATAAGAATTTTAGAAAAGAAAAATGGACCAGATTGTGAAAGATTTAGATACCAAATAAATATCTAGAGCAAATAGGGAGCCACTGTAGTTTATTGGTATTAGGAACATCAGACACATGTTTTAGGAAAAGTCACTATATGGGATAGACTGGAGTGGGGAGAGGCTTGAGGCAGGAAGATAATGTAGAAGCAGATTCTACAAAAACTGAAGAAAGAGGATAAGGGGTACTACTGAATTCTAAGGAATAGAAAGGGATAGGATTTATAGGTTCAAGAATGAAGTCTTAATCACTAATGATCTCATTATGGAACAAAGGATGCAGTTTCATAGTACACCCTTTGATTAGTTCAGACTTTAAAAAGACATACATGTAAAATTGAGGGAGAGTCATTTAACCAAGAACAAATACAAGAGATGACAGTGACCTCTGTTAGGAGTATCAAAAAAATTAAAACACATAATAAACTGAGGTTTGAAAATTAGGGTTTTTAAAGGTATTTTTGAAGCCAGTCAAAGAGAAAGTAAGGAATATTTATAGTACCAGGGCTACACTGAGTTGTATTAACTTAAAACAGAATGAAAGAACTCCTCAACTCAACTCATCGTTTGTTTCTTTCTTTCCTACTAAGGAAAATGAGCTTCAAATAATTAAGGATAGAGACTGTTACTGATCAAAAAAGAGTCTCTTCTTGAAGGGACTTGAATAAATGTAATTAATCAATTCAATTCAACAAATACAATTCAATAAACATTTTGTTAAATTGAATCTATAAATATTACTTAAGAGAGAATATGGAGAAATACAATTAAATAAAAAATAGGTAAAAAGATAGATGGGAATAATAACACTTAGCTGATTTCTGTGAATTCATGTCAGTTGGCCTGAATGAATAATAATGAAGAAGAAAATGGGGGTGTTATGGGAGATAATGATAATATGATTGATGAATCTTTTTCAATAATGTCTGAGTGATTATAGAGATTGAGGGAGGTACCAAAGAGTAAAGATAGGGAATTACTGTCCTAATTTTCAAAGAAAAGGAAACATTAGAGAGGACATAGTGAGATTATCATCTATCCCTAGCAAAATTCTAAAATATAATTTTTTAATTATAAAAGTATTTTATAGTTACATGTAGAGATCATTTTCAACATTTGTTTTTATAATATTTCTAGTTCCAAAGTTTTCTCCCTTCTCTCCCTTCCCTCCCCCTCCCCAAGACAGCAAGCAATCTGATATAATTTTTAAAAAATATTTTATTTCATTAAATATTTCCCATTTACATGTAAAATATTTTAACATTCATTTTAAAAATGTTTGAGCTCCAAATTTTCTCCTTTCCTCATTCCAAAGCAAGCAATATGATAGCAACTATTTTCATATGAGCCATGTTACTAGATATAACACAATAACCCAAGAAAAATAAAATAAGAAAAGTGTGCTTCAAACTGCACACATTTCATCAGTTCTCTTTTAATGTGGATAGCATTTTCATTATGAGTTCTTCAGAACTGTCCGGGATCATTGTATTGATTAGAGTAGCTAAGTCTTTCATCGTTGTTCATCTGTGTAATATTGATGTTACTGTGTACAATGCTCTCCAGGTTCTGCTCACTTTGCTTGGCATCAGTTCATTTAACTCTTCCTAGGTTTTTTGAAACCCTGAAACCATCCTGATTGTCATTTCTTATAGCATGATAGTATTCCATCATAATCATATGCCACAGCTAATTCAGTCATTCTCCAATTGAAGGACATCCTCTTGATTTTCAATTCTTTACCACCACAAACAAAGAACAACTGTAAATATTTTTGTACAAATGCAAAATTCCTTTTTCTTTGGTCTCTTTGGAATACAGATCTAGTAATGGTATTTCTGCTCTTTGGGCATAGTTAAAAATTGTTCTCCAAAATTATTAGATTTGTTTACAGCTCTATCAATGATGTATTAGTGTCCTAATTTTTCTGTAGCCCCTCCAGCATTGGCTTTGTCAGGGTCCATTTCCTGTTAGATCATATACTGTTCTTTTATCTATAGATTTGTCAGGTACATTTTTTCCATATTCCCCTACTTTACTTATGATACCACTCTTTATGTCTAAATCATTTATCCATTTTGGCCTAACTGTGGTATTTGGTGTGAGATATTGGTCTAAGCCTAGCTTCTGTCAAACTGCTCTTCTGGTCTGTTCTGTGGTCCTTACCCAGGAAGGGCCCCTGGTCTCTTGGGATTACAACTGATACTTCCTCTCAGGGTCCCTACTCCCTTGGAACTGGAAGTGATACTGCTTCTCAAGGCCCCTGTTTGTTTGGGACTGCAAGTATGCTGCCTTTCAGAACTCCTGCTATGCAATAAAACTGCACTAAAGAGAAACTGAGGCAGTAAAGTTCTGAATATGTTCAATTTATTAGCAGGACTAGCAATTGCCAATAAAAGGCATTTGAGTCTTTTTAGTAGCTAAGGATCCATGTGACAATTATCACACTTTTTTATAGTCCTATAGAGTAACATAAAACAATATGGTGCAGCATAGGCATCTCTCACTTCTGATTTGTCAAAGCTAAGGTCACTTAACCACAATTTATATCAGTTTTTATGAGTTAGATTAACATCTTCTGGGACATCCCATGGTTGGAAATTTCTGAGGAAGGACAGGACACTGGCATTTAACATTCCAGTAAATTCAAACAGAGTAGGATATAACTAAGGGTATTATGTCTGGATATTCCTGAGACAGAAAACTTAGTGGTTAGAGGGTGACATGTGTTGCAAAATAGGGGCTTAACAGCTGCAAGCTGTTCATGTGTGGAGTACACCTATTAAAAGAGAATAACTTACATAGAAACCTGATCATTAATATATAATAAATTGATCAAAACTTAATAAGTGGGTTATCAATTTTCAATTTCACACTATTGCCTCTTGACCAAAAGTGCTCCTCTTTGTCCTTGACCTGTGACTCAGAAGTGGTTATGGCAATGGAATCCCCAAAGAGTTTCTAGTCCTTTGTCTAGTGCTAGCACAGAGGTCCTCTCTAATCTCTTTTTGACCAGTTGCCAGGTACCCTTAGCTTTTCTATCTAAGAGCTTCCAAAACTACTGCTGCTTTTCTTGCCATCATCTAGTCCCACCATCCATGTGGACTCTGGGCCAACTTTCCTTCCCATGCCACAGATCACTCCTTCAAACCTCCTAAGTTGTCTTTCAGTGGAAGAATGTCTCACCCTGGTCTTTTGTTGGTTCTATCACTCCAGAATTTAATTTGATTCATTATTTTAAGGTTGTTGGGAGAGGTCAGCTGAGTTTTTCCTCT
This sequence comes from Dromiciops gliroides, assembly GCF_019393635.1. Classification (NCBI taxonomy): domain Eukaryota; kingdom Metazoa; phylum Chordata; class Mammalia; order Microbiotheria; family Microbiotheriidae; genus Dromiciops; species Dromiciops gliroides. The sequence goes on along the minus strand of NC_057861.1, from coordinate 171,110,563 downwards.
CCATCTCCATCTTAACTCTGCCCCAGGAAGTCCTAAAATAGAATTTTAAATCAATGGTTTATGAATCATTGTGAACATATAAGGAAGTGATGATCACTATAAGCCAAGGACAGCTCATTAAAAACATAACATGCTAAACAATTTTTATTTACTTTTTAAAAAATTAATCAGATTTCTAGATCAAGTTAATTCTATATGCTTCTATTTTAGGGGATAAATTGACTAAATCTTTTAAAATATCCTTGATAAGGTGGAGATATGAGAGCTAGATGTCATTACACATAGGTAGATTTGAAACTAGTTAGGGGATCACATCCACAGAGTGTTGATTAATGAATCAATGTCAACCTAGTGGGAAGTCTCTAGTGGCTTGCCAAGGACTTCATTTTTCAGCCCAGTCATGTTCAACATTTTTATCAATGACTTGGATGAAGACACAGGAGGCAGAAATTCTCTCTTAACTAATTAATAGATGACCCAAATTTAGAAAGAAAATCTATTTAATTAGTTGACAGACTAAGGAATTCAAAAGTTCACAACTGGCTAAAATTATGGGCTGGATCTAAACTGTTGCAATTAAAAAAGGAAAAATATGAAGTCTTGCACTTGAGTTAAAAGAAAAATCAACAACATAAGTGCAGAATGAGTGAGTATGGAGAGACAGCTATTGATGTGAAAACTAATCTCAAGGTTTTGGTTTCCTGTAAGCTTACTATGTTAGTATCAAGAATAGTGATTGGATCTGTGATTTCACTGATAAAGGAAACTCTCAAATGAGAAAACAACATGTACCAAAGCAGATTGGCTTCTTTTCTATAGTTTATAGTTTTAGAGAGCCACCTAGAATACTGAATGGTTCAAGTGACTTGCTCAGTGCCAGACATCTGTCAGACTGAAGCTAGTTTTAACTGATGCTTACGGCTATCCTCTATGCCATACTGCTTCTATACTATAAGGCAAGATGTTTATATATGTCACTTTTTTCAAAAGATCCATAATTTAATTTATGCATTCTCTCTATTCTAACTATGGATTTCAAACCCTCCATGCCTTAGTTATTGGTTTTCATGATATTTTCATGCTAAAATATTTGGTACCCCTTTGTCTATTCTGGTAATGTGCTTCTACAACTTATTAGGTTGATCTTCAAATAGTGAGCACATCTCTGGGTCTATGTTGGAAGGTTTTCCAACTCTGAAGCACATTGAAAAACTTGTCCTCCATTGTCATATATTTGAGAATCCAGGGTCACCTCTTTATTGCAATCAAGAGTCTGAGTACAGTTGATGGAATAACAATGTGATATGATGATCCTAAAATCTAATTATATCCTAAACTGCACTGATAGCTAGAGAGTGAATGGAAAAAGAGACTAACATCTCTATCTTACTTTGTATTGATTATACCAGCTGGTTGGTTGTTTTCCTTTGTTCTCAAAGAGTACTGTGGTAAAAAAAAAATCAAAAAACTGGAAGTCGACTCTCTGTCTCTGTCTCTGTCTGTCTCTGTCTCTGTCTCTGTCTCTGTCTCTGTCTCTCTCTCTCTCTCTCTCTCTCTCTCTCTCTCTCTCTCTCTCTCTCTCACTCGGGCTTCTCAGCTTAGCTGGGGCAGCACACATGTCTGGTGGTCAGCTCTGGTTCTCGGCCTGGCAGGCAGTTTTGGGATTCGGTGAGTTTTATAATGGAATATAGACTAAGCTTAGATCTAAAATTATTCATTTGTATTTCTACTTTCCTATTTCCCTAATTGGTATCACCTTTTTGTTGTCTAATTAATTCCCAAACAATAAAAGCTAATCCCTCACTGATGAAAGCTCAGAGGCTTCTTTTTCTTAGTGGTCTGGGAGATATATAAGGGAAAAGTTAAAGGGGGAGTTTAATGCTCATATATACAATTTTAAATCTCACAGTACCAAAATGACATCACTATGTTAGTCAAGTCACAGTGTATCTGACTGTGGCTGATTAGACCAATATGTGCTTGGAATGTTCTACCACAGGTTGGGCACAAATAATCCATGTGAACATTTGGGTTGGATTCTCTAAATTTGTACATCTTCTGTTTCTTTTGAGCTACTTCAATTCTGCTTTGCTCATAGAACACAGTATCTTCTCTGATGAGAACATGTCATGTTGGGTGGTCCTGTACCAGTGTCTCCCATGTTATGCAATCATTTCCAAAGTTCTTAAGAGATACTTTGAGAATATCCTTATATTGCTTTTTTGTAACCACCATGTGAGTGCTTACTCTATGTGAGTTCTCTATAAAATAGTTTTTTAGGCATGCATAGCAATCAAGAAAGGAAGGAAAGGAGGAAGAAAGGAAGAAAAGAAGGAAGGAAGAAATCAAGGAAGAAAGGAAAGAAGGGAAGAAGGGAAAGAAGAAAGAAAAAAATATTTAATATATTCGGGATGAAAATACAAGGAAGCAAAAATTTTACTTGCCCTCAAAGAGCTTATGTTCTAATGGGAAAGAGAATACTTGAAGGTTAGCTGGAAGTGTTGTGGGGTTGGGGGTAGGGCTTATATATAGCAGCCAGGTATGTCAATGGCTGAAAGTAACTTAGAAGTCTGATTTATTAAACAACTCAATCATTGGCATGACTGGAGTCTGGGGCACAGTCTAAGACTTCAAGGGAAGGGAGGAGATGGAGATAATGGGAGTACAAGAAATTTGTAGGATTGGCCAAGGTAGGGGAGGGGTAATCATTAATCAGAGTGGTAAATTAGATGACCTTAAAGGTCCCTTTCAACTTTCAGGTTACTGATCCTTAGTTCCATAGTTTACCACCTTTTCTGTACAGCATTTCCTTTTTCTGTCTTAAAACTAAATCTTTCAATTATCTAGGAGTACCTTCAGTTTCTGGTATGCCAGAATTGAGAAAATAAGACTATGTTCACAATGTTCATACCCTTCAGTGTTTTACATGTTTTAGTAAGCCTCAAACTGTGGGTTCAGGCTTTCCTATACCAAACCAGTTCTTCACTTGTGCAGAAAGTCTTCAAGGAGTCACTGACTAAATAAAACCAGTATACATTTCATCATTTTTTTCTCATGCCAACTCTGTGACTTTTTTTGATAAACTGATTTCTCTTCCCCTAAAATTTTTGACTTAGGATGTCTGACCTTTTTATATTCATACTTTTGTACCTGGACTCTATCTCTCTAGTCCCCAGTCATTTACCTGGACTCCTTTACCACAAACATTTTCTATCTGGACTTCTTGGACTTTCTTCATTCTCCCTCTCTTAGTTAACTGTTCTGGATGTTAGTTTTTTCACTGGTTTATAATACCTGCTTGTCTTCCTTAGATTTATAGCAACACCTAGTTCTGAGCTTGTATCTATTTTTATTATATCCTAACAAATCAAGTCTTTTTGATCTTAGTGTTACAGGCAGACTACAGTTAGCTTTTGAGAAGAAAGTGGAAGATTTAAAATCAGAAAAATACTCTCTTCTTATTCAATTAAATGTGGATAATGGTTTAGTGACAAAGATATTCAAAGACATGCAGGAGTATATAATTTTAAAATATTGGATTTCATTTCTTTAAAAAATATTTTCAATTAAGAAACATTTTATTTTCTTCTTCCCTACTCCCCATGGAAAGAAAAGAGAAAGAAAAACAAATTTTAAAAACCTTGTAGAAAATATGCATACCTGTGAAAAACAAATTTTTCCACATATTAACCATGTCAAAAAGTATGTCTCATATGGTGTTATACTCTTTCTTTCAGTAGATGGTAATATTCTTCATCATTAGTCCTTTGGAATCACAGCTGATTCCTGGATAGATTTGTGATCTTTCCCTTTTTGCAATATTAGTCTATAAATCACTATCTGATTATTCCCCTTTCAATTTGCATCAGTTCCTACAAGTCTTCCCAAGTTTCTCTGAAACTTGTCTACTGTGACCAGGTGAAATAATACCAGGAATGCAGAAAAAAATCTTTTGACAAAATACAAATACTCTTTTTTATTCAAAACACTGGAAAGCCTAGAAATAAATGTAGCAATTCCTAAAACAAGTAGTATCTAAAACCATCAAGAAGCATTTTTTGTAATGAGGCATATAGTATTCCAATATATTTATATATCATAATTTATTCACTATCCTTGATTCCACCCTACTTCCCATAACCCTCATTAAAGGGATTGATCCATATTGAAGGGGTCAGCCTTCCTATTTTCCAACTGACAATTATGGGTCAGTTAATCTAATCTACTTGAAGCAACAAGTCACCCTGTGGCAGTGTTAGAAGGTGGCATATACCAGGCAAGTCAAACTATTACCACCACCACCACCACCTCCTTTACCAATATCCCCTCAGACCCTGACAAAGTCCAGTAATGTGAGCCCCAAACTATAGGGAAAATATTGCTTCCCCTTCTACCATCTTATTTCCATTCAAGCCACTGTAGCTACTATTCAGGGAATCATTTAGGGTTGCAGACAGTGACAACTTTTCCCCAGTGATCACAACTACTGACAGTCTGGAAAAGGAAATTCTCACCTTTAAAGCCCTTACCATTGTTATATGGTTCAATGGACTAGAAATGGATATGCTTTTATCAGTGGAAATCACATAAAAGAAAATATATTACTGCTTGCTTTATTACTGAGTCCTAAGGATAATGGGGCCTTTCTATTTTTTTTTTTTGCAAACATCTCCTCTATGTCTTACTTCTTTTTGTGAGAATGCAAACTCCTTAAAAAAAAAACCAGTGGCTGTCTTGTTTTTTATTTATATCCTCTGCACTTAATAGAGTGATTTGTAAGGATTCTAATAATTGCTTTTTCATTCATTCATTCATTCATTCATTCATTCATTCACTCACTCATTCATTCATTCACTCATTCATTCAATGTACTCTTTCCATTACCCATATTGCCTCTGGGGCAGTTCAATGGCTGGGCAAGGAATAAAAAAAAAATGACCTAGGTTCAAATCCAGCCTTGAGCACTTACTAAGCTGTGTTAACCTGGGCAATTCATTTAACCTCTACCTTCTTCAGTTTCTTCATCTGTAAAATTTGGATAATAACACCTACTTCCCAGGGTCATTGTGAGGATCAAAGGAGCAATTTAAAAAGTGTTTATTGCAGTGTCTGGCACATAATAATTACTTAATAAATACTTCCTTTTTTCTTCTCCATCCCTTCCCCTTCCCCATCCCCTTTTCCCTTTCCTTCCCCTTCCTTTTTCCTTCCCTTCCCTTCCTCAATTATGTAGCATGGTGTAGTGGACAAAACACTGGATTGGCTTGCCCAGCTTGTTTCAGATCCATTCACTAATTGTACATCAATTATCCCTAAATCAAAGCAATCACTCAAGGCTTCAGTTTCTCAATTGTGAAAAGAGAAAGTTAAAAAAATAGATTCCTAAATCCCATTCTTGCTCTGAAAGCCTGACTATATATAGTGGTTGCCTTATTTTCTCAGTTTCCCACCATCTATTACTTTTTGATTGACTTCTGTGGGTAAACTCTTCTTATATCCTACTTCAGAATTCTCTCTGTATTTTTCTATCCCTATCCTTTTTTTCTATTGCCAAGCCCTTCTCCTGGGGTGACTACTTTTTTTTTAAACTCCAGGATAATTTACCACTACACAAAGTGTGTGTGTGTGTGTGTGTGTGTGTGTGTGTGTGTGTGTGTGTGTGTGTGTATGTGTGTTGATTTTCTCTGAGTTTGGGGTCTGGGAGCTGCTTAAGCCTCCATAAATGTCAGCATTTTAGATAATCTGAGATATCTTAGTGATTTCCTTGTTCTTTTATTGGACCTGTTAAAACATTTATTGGAGCACCCTTTTACCAAATCCTCTAAAAATTCCCATAAAATGTTATTTATCACAAAATACTATACTACCCACAATCTTCAGTCATATCCAACATAGATTGAGAAGTAACTATGATCCCAGTAACAAAATTGTGAATCTTTATTCCTTTTTTTGTCAGTCATTTATGTTTTACTCATTATCTTCCACTCTAGTCTACCTCCTCAGGTGCCTAATTTGAACACTTTCATTTTTTTTATACAGCTTTATATCTTCAATTATAAACAATCATTACAAGATAGACACATTAATTATCAAACACGTAGGACTCTATCTCAGACCAGAACATTTCACTTTTGAATAGATCTAATTATTGGGGAGTTTTGCTTTTTTCCCCTTTTATCAGTTCTAAATTTGCTGCTGCCACTTCTAGCCATTGCATTTAGCTTATTGGGGGAAAGCAGATTTAATAGTATTTAAAGAAATAATAGGATCTTTTGACCTAAAATCCTAAAAGGAAGGCAACCCAAAAAAAGATATAGAAAACACTCAATAATTTAATCCTAAAGATGAAAAAGAAACAAATCTAATAAGGAAAAAAATATGGTGGGAGTGGGGGACACCTAAAAAGTTCAATATGTTTTTTTTAATCATATCCAGAAGATGGAATTAAAGATGAGTAAAGGAGTCCAAACACAGAAATGTGGTCTGGAGTTCCAAGAACACCATGCTAAACCTCAGAATGAATTGAAAAGGACAAATCATGTTAAACACATTTTAAAAGTTTGTTTTGTAGCTAAATCAGGGAAAAAATTAGGATCAAAAGAGGTATGGAGCTGCTGCTTAGAGTCGATGACAATGGTGCTAGACAATGTAGAGAAAACAAAACAAGTCCTATTATTTTAGCTACTGAGTAAAAAAAAAAATAGAGCTACTCAGCCCTTATTTTACCCAATTTTTTTTTCTGTCAAAATTAGCACTTATGGACTATCACATATTATCTCAACCCTAATACACATTAATAGGCTTGGTCCCCAGAGATGAACTAATACTTGTCTCTTCACAGTCTAGGGGTAATCTTGAGGAATTAGGAGTACTGGATTAGAGATATAGCTCTAAGGGTCCCACCAGAGTGTTTCTTGTCCACCTGTCAACCTCATGCTCATTAGTTGATATCAATTACTCACCTAGACTTAATTAGTTTATAGAAGGGGGTATTTACTGAGATTTCATAGTAGGAGCAGAATACAAATTATACTCTCAGAAATCTGTAACATACTGTTCCACAAACAGATATAGAGTTCAAGGAAAACTGGGTTCACTTTTAGCACATGCGGTAGCTACTGGTTTCTGCCACTCCTTTCTCTCTTTCATGGATGCTAACAAAATGCTCTTTAGTGAAGATTATGCTGGAGACAGTTCTGACAGCCTTTTGAGAGCCCGTTGTTAAATTTTCAGCATGAATATTTACACTGAAGAAATTGGCAAACAGCCCATATTAATTAAGGCTTGATTTGTTGTTTTGTTGATTATGTTAATAATGCAGATTAAACTGAAAAGTATGCTGTGTATACATTTTCTGCATACAGAGCCATTGTAAAACATTTACTAGAACACCCTTGCCTTCAGGCATAATGTAGCTTTTTTTTTGCTGGACTTATCATAGGCTTGAAGTTGCCTTTCTCCAGTCACTGTTCTAATGATGTTACTGGGATGCTGATGAATAATTCTAAATTCACCAACTATCTAAAGTTCAATAGGTCCTTTCCTAGAAAATACAGGAGACTGGGAGGACTGAAATGGAAGTGAGGCTGGGAATAGGGCTCTTCTCTTCCAGGAAGACTCCTCTGTCTAATCTGTTAGACAATCAGATAACCACTGCTAAACTAGTTCAATGTTTTCCTTTGTTTTGTTTAGTTTTGTTTTGTTTTGTTTTGTTTTTGTTTTGTTTGTTTTTGCAGGGCAATGAGGGTTAAGTGACTTGCCCAGAGTCACACAGCTAAGTAAGTTTCAAGTGTATGAGGTTGCATTTGAACTCAGGTCCTCCTGTATCCAGGGCAAGTGCTTTATCCACTGAACCACCTAGCTGCCACCTAACTGTCCCTTAGCTCAATGTGTTTTTTATAAGTCCCACAGGATTTGTTCAATCAACCCAACCAGAATTCCTGTAGCACCTGGTTGAAATGCCTTTGAATGATTCATAGGTGTGTATGGGCCTTGTTCACACCTAATTCATAAGGCGATTCAGTTGAGATATGTTCTCACCTGATAAAGATATCAAGGATAAACTTTAAACAAGGACAAAATAAAAATGAGTCTTGGGGAATAAGGATAAGGAGAAGATTATAAAGGAACTCTTTATTTCCCTTGATTTATTCAATTGACCAGGAATAGTGTGTCATTGAAAGAACTGTCAGATATGAATGCTGAACCATTAACAATGATCTTTAAAAGAGTATGAAGCGGGGGCAGCTAGGTGGTACAGTGGATAAAGCACCGGCCCTGGATTCAGGAGTACCTGAGTTCAAATCCGACCTCAGACACTTGACACTTACTGGCTGTGTGACCATGGGCAAGTCACTTAATCCCCCATAGCCCCGCAAAAAAAAAAAAAAAAAAGAGTATGAAGCACAAGTTAGGTGCTAAAGGACTTGTGAGATTTAAAATTGGATATTAGATCATAAATCTCCCCTACTTAACCCTTCCCTTAATTCATCTCCCAGACTAGTAAATGGAAGAAGCTTCTGGTTTTCTAGATAGAGCCTTTATTGTATATAAGGTGTTGTTGATTAGAAGGATAGGAAAACAGAAATACAGTACAAATCGTCTTAAATCTAGGCTGTCTATATTCCTTATAAAAACTCACCAAACCGATTTAGGCCACCTTTGGAGTGAGTCAGACCGTCTGTGCCGCGCCGCCCGGAGTCCCGCCAAGCCGGCAAAAAAAAAAGGCTACTCCCCTTCTCTCCACCCCGGAAGTCAAAAAAAAACCCGGCAGGCAGTCTGACATGCGCAGCAGGCGCACTGTACCTGGCAGGCAGTCTGACATGCGCAGCAGGCGGACTGTACCCGGCAGGCAGTCTGACATGCGCAGCAGGCAGACTGTTCATCTCCTCCCCAAAAGGGTGGTCCTTGAAAAACTGGCGTCTTTCACTTATCCTAACCGACTGTTAAAAACTTTCATATTTTACCACATTTCCCCCCTTTGCTTCCTCAAGAAACGGAATGTTTCCTTGATGGAACAGTAAAAAGAATATAATAACTTTTGCTGACTAATAATATGCGAACAACAATACAGAAAAGGAAGAGAGGAAAGTTTTGTCCAGAGGGGCGATTTTTTTTTTTCCTCACAATATTGTACAGATGGCTGGAAGTATTGATCCCACCCATCTCACTTCTACACCTGGCTTCTATGCTCCCTCCTATATGCCTGATGCCATGGACCATCTCAATCCCATGCATCTGATTAAGTCTGACTCAGTTTCCTCCAATATGTTCGGTGGCATGGACGTATATTCCATCCACCTATTTTAAGCCTGGCATACTGTATGGGCAGTACATATTGCTCAAGTGTGGGAATGCTCATATCCCATCATTTCTCTGTTCTTTTATGGTAACCCCCATAATTATCTCAGGTGTCATGATAAATAACAGTGTTGAATTTGGCCTTGACATCTGTTACTAATTATATTAGATTTTAAAATTTCTCATAATGGCATGAGGATAATTAGGCAGATGATGCAAAAAGTGATAAAAGAAAGATAAAAATTATTTTTATTACTTAATATTGCAGCAATTGTCTTCTCAATTACCCTCCATAAGGGGGGACTATAGTAATATTATAATTTTAAAGAATGTTTCAATTTTTGTTTTATTATATGTTTCATGTGTAACAACTAAGATTCTGAATTCCCTTAGACATGTTTTTGAGAACTTTCATTGTTTGATTTGATTATTGACAAAGCTATTTTAAAGTTGTGTTAAGCTCAATTTTGTAGGAAATTTTCCTGGCTGATTACCAGCATCCACACATCAACCCCTGAAAAGACTTCCATTCCACGACTACACCTAGAGGACATCTGAGAAAAGACTTTCAGAGACTTTAAATGAACAGTTTTGATTTGTTGTTTTTGTTGTGTTTTTTCTCTTTCTGTTATAATATACACCATCTGTAACATGTACTCTCTGCAGAGGCCCTCCCTTTGCAAGACCAATGTCAAAGCGTCGGTTCATGAGGACAAAAAAAAAAAAAAATCGCCCCTCTGGACAAAACTTTCCTCTCTTCCTTTTCTATATTGTTGTTCACATATTATTAGTTAGCAATAGTTATTATATTGTTTTTACTGTTCCGTCAAGGAAACATTTTGTTTCTTGAGGAACAACAGGGGGGACTGTAACGATTGGAATGACGCCACCTGCTGGATACTTACTGTAGAAGAGTTCTGCCCATGAAGCAAAGGTCTTTGAGGGCAAGACCAGGCTTCAGGAAGTGACGCGGACTAGTGGGAGGAGGAAGGAAGAGACGGGCGCTCGGTCTCACGCTCTTTCCTCTGGACTCTGGCGGAGAAGGGAGCTAGAAATGTGCTCTCCCTTTAATAGATAGGAATCTAGGCCTTTTTCTCTCTCTTTACCAAATTCTTATTCTCCTTAATAAATGCTTAAAAGTCTAACTCTTGCTAAAGCTTGTAATTGATTGGCGACCACTCATTAGATATTTTAGACAGTTTAGCTAGAATTTTAGCCCTTAACAGACTAGATAAGGGAAAATGTCTCAATTTTTTAAAAAGCAAGACATTTGAATATGAAAAGTATAAGCGAGTGAGATTCAATTAAATTCCTGATAAAATTCTAGAATATTTTATTAAAGAAATGAATAATAAGAATCTAGAAAAGGAAACAGTGATCACAAAGAGTTAGCAGGGCTTCTTGAAGAACAGGTCATACCAAATTAAGGTAATTTCTTTTTTTTTTTTTTGACAGCGTTAGTAGGTTAACAGATCATGGAAATGTCATAGATATAGCGTATCTAGATTTTAATGAAGTATTTGACAGAATAACTAGATATTATGGTGCAACAAAAGGAAACGTGAATTAAATGATAGTGCAGTGAGGAAGATTAAAAATTGGTTGAATTATTAAATGTTAACTTAGAATGAAGTCTTAATCCTTAGCCTTGTCCTGTTTAAACTTTAAACAAATAAATGATATACTTCTGAAGGAAACAGCTAGGTGGCTCAGTGGAAAGAGTGCTGGGCCTAGAGTCAGGAAGATCTGTGTTCAAATATAACCTCAGACTCTTACTAGTTGTGTGACCTTGGGCAAGCCACATAACCTCTGTTTGCTTTAATTCACTGGAGAAAGAAATGGCACAGTTTCCAATATCTATGCCAAGGAAATCCAATGGGCAGTATGATCCAAAGGGTCACCAAGAGTCAGACACAACTGAATAACAACATTCCAACCATGGTGGATAACTTATTAAATGTAAAGTAGGGAGAAAGAGTGTGGAAATGAGGGAATAGCCAATGGTCTATATTTTTAAGGGGTAAGAGCTAAGTGGTGCAGTGGGTATAGTGCTGGGCCTAGAATTAGGGAGACTCATCTTTCAAGGTTCAAACCTGGCTTCAGAGACTTACTACCTATGTGACCCTGGGAAAATCACTTAACCCTGTTTGCCTCAGTTTCCCCTTCTGGAAAACAATCTGGAGAAAGAAATGGTAAACAATTCTAGTATCTTTACCAAGAATAGCCCACATGGGGTCACAAAGAGTCAGACATGACTCTTTTTCTTTGCTCAGTCTCTTTGTCAAGTATTTCTCTTTCCCATTCTCCTCCACAGGTTCTGAGTACATTGGTAAGTGAATATGATTCAAGTTTACATGTGCATTATGATGTGCTTATTATGCATTTAGTTTAATATATGAGTATCAGCAACATAAATTTCTTTTTCTTAAAGATACGAAAGCATCATTATTTTAAGTAGCTGCTTGTCTAAATAGAAATATAGCAGATGCTCAAAGCTAAAGTGGTGAGCAGGGATATGTATTTCCCCTCAAATGGGTTATCCCTAGAACTGTGAAAAAAAATGAACAAAATGAGACCTGCCTGTGTGAGAGCAAGTTAGAGTGAGTGAGCTGGCCCAGAGGGTGAATGGGTGGATTTATTCTCATGTCACATAAATGATAAGCTGCACAGTATGGGTAGACTAACTCATGATGATAAAGACAACCTAGGACCTTGATCCCAAAAGTCCTTGGAAGAGTGGTACTCTACAGACTATCTCACTTGTTTCCAGTTTAACCTTCTCAGACATCATGAAAGGGAATAACTCCCGTGGAGAAGGAGCCTTTCATCTCTCCTGCCAACATCAATTGCTGACCAACTTCTGTTATCACTCAGCAAACTCCATGAGCCCAGAAATAGAAGCATCCTAATATCCCTTTCCCCTGTCCTCTCCTGCCACCATGGCCCTGCTTCTAGTCCAGTCCCAGAAGCCCTCATCTAGCAAAACAACTTTTGTGGAAATGCAATGTAGTAACTGCTTATATATGTGCTATTGCTCCTGCCTCTTTGGAAGTCATATGTACCGGAGACCTAGAAAAGAAAATTCTCAACACTAAAGTCCTTGACACTGTCAAATGATTTAACATCAGAAATTAATGTGGTTTTATCCATGTATACTCTTTGACCTAGCAATACCACAACTAAGACAATACCACAACTAATACCTCCTAAGAAAGATTTTTTTAAAAAGAAGTTGAATTCAAAATTGGGGTGATGCCCATTACTTGGGGGAAAGGCTGAACAAATTGTGGGATGAGATTAGGATGGAACACTACTGTGCTATAAGAAATGATGAGCAGGATGCTATCAGAAGGACTTATGAAAAAAGCAATCCATCTACAGAGAAAGAACTGACGGAAGCTGAATACAGATTGAAGTACAATTTTTTGTGAGTTCTAATGTACCTTAAGCACCATGGAAGCCTTCCCCTTAACTTGATCTGAAACATCTTATATGTGTTATCTCTCTGTATTAGAATGTGAGCTCCTTGAGTTTGGATTCTTTTTCTATTTTTTATCTCTAGTGCTTAATAAAGTGTTTCACATGGAGTAAATTATGTTTTTTTTTTAATTTTGCAACAAATATTTATTTTGTTTTTTCCAGTTACATGTAAGGGTAGTTTTCAGCATTCATTTTCATAAGATCTAGAATCCCAAACTTTTCTCCCTCCCTCCCTTTCCTCCCTCCTCCACAAGATAGCAACCAATCTGATATAGGTTATATATGTACAATCCACAAGTGCTCTTTTTAAAAAAAAATTTTTTTAGTCTGTGTTCAATCAATATAATTCTTTCTCTGGGAGTGGGTAGTATGCTTCATCATTAGATCCTTGGGATTGTCTTGAATCACTGTATTGCTGAGAGTAGTTAAGTCATTCACAATTGCTCATAGAACAATACTACTGTCACTGTGCACAATGTCCTTCTAGTTCTATTCACTTCTCTATACATCAGTTCATATGAATCTTTCCGGGTTTTTCTGGAATCATCCTGCTTGTCATTTCTTATAGAACAATAATATTCCATTACAATCATATACCACAGGTTCTTCAGTCATTACTCAATTGATGGACATTCCTTTGATTTCTAATTCTTAGCCACCACAAAGAATTGCTATAAATATTTTTCGTACATTTTCCCCCTTTTCTCTTTTTCACAATTACTATTGTTAACTGCTTCCCTCCATCTTATTCCCTTCCCTATGATATTTACTCTATTATCTATCTTCCTTCACCCTATCCCTCTTCAAAAGGGGTTTGCTTCTGACTGTCCCCTCCTCCAATCTGCCCTCCCTTCTTTTGCCCCTCCCTCTTTATCTCCTTCCCCTCCTATTTTCCTGCAGGGTTAGATAGATTACCCCACCCAATTGAGTGTGTATCTTATTCCCACTTTGAGCCAATTCTAATGAGATTAAGGTCTTTGAGCCAATTTTGATGAGTGTTAGGCTCATTTACTGCCCAGTTTAAATAGATTACTCCACCCAGTTGGGTGTGTATGTTTTTTGTTTGTTTTTTTGTTTGTTGGTGAGGCAATTGGGGTTAAGTGACTTGCCCCAGGGTCACACAGCTAGTACATGTTAAGTGTCTGGGGCCAAATTTGAACTCAGGTCCTCCTGAATCCAGGGCCTGTGCTCTATCCACTGCACCACCTAGCTGCCCCTGGGTGTGTATGTTAATCCCTCTTTGAGCCAACTCTGATGAGATTAAGAACTTTGAATATTTTGATGAGTGTAAAGTTCATGTACTGCCCTACTCCTCCTCCATCTCTTCCTTCACTCCATAAGCCCTTTCCTGTTTCTTTCATGTGGGATTTCACCCCATGCTACCTCTCCCTTTCCCCCTCCTCCAGTGCCCTCCTCTCACTCCTTAATTTTACCCTAAAGATATCATCATGGGGTAGCTAGGTGGCACAGTACACAAAGTATCTACCCTGTACCGAGGAGGACCCTAGACCCAATCCAGCCTCAGACACGACAGCCACTGCATGACCCAGGCATGTCACCTAACTCCAACTATTTTTTTAATATCAATCTCTTTAATTAAATTTTAACATAGTAAATTAAAAGTGATAGAAAATATACAAAACCTTTGAAAGATATTTAACAAATATTCATTGATAGGCTACATTGACAGCCATCAGAAAACAATAATTTGATGTAAAACAAAACCTTTCTGAGATGCAAATTGTTTTTTAGACTGTAGGATTTTATTTTTTTTAATTAAATTTTTTTCTAGTTACAAATAGAGATAGCTTTCAACATTTGTTTTTATAAGATTTCTAGTTTCAAATTTTTCTCCCTCCCTCCCCTCTCTCCTTGCTCCCCAAGAGAGCAAGAAATCTGATATAAGTTATATATGGTCAATCACACTAACCATATCTCCACATTAGCCATGCTGTGAAAGAAGAATCAGAGCAAAAGGGAAAAACCTCAAAAAAGGAAAACAAAAAAAAAGTAGAAATAGTATAGTTCAATATGCATTTAGATTCCACAGTTCTTTTTTTTTTTTTGTTTGGAGAGCATTTTCCATCATGAGTCCTTTGGAACTATCTTAGACCACTGTATTGCTTAGAAGAGTTAAGTCTATCACAGTTGATCAACACACAATGTTGTTGATACTGTGTACAATGTTCTCCTGGTTCTGATTATCTCACTCAGCATCAGTTCATGTGAGTCCTTCAAGATTTGCTGAAATCTGCTTGCTCATCCAAATTTTCTTCCTCCCTCTCTCCTTAACCCTCTCTATGGAATCAAGTAATTCAATATGTCATACATGTGCATTTATGCCAAGCATCTTCACATTAGTCAAGTTGTGAAAGAAAATAGAATAACTTTAGAAAGAGGAAGTAACAAATAAAATTATACTTCAATCTATATGCAAATACCATCAGTTCTTCCTTTGTTAATGGTTTGCACTTTTCATATATCCTTCTGTTAGCATCCTGCTCATCATTCTTTCACAGTTACTATTGCTAACTGTATTACCCTCTATCCTATTCCGTCCCCTTGATATTTATTCCATTTTCTATGTTCTTTCACCCTATCCCTCCTCAAAAGTGTTTTGCTTTTTACTGCCTGCTTCCCCAATCTGCCTTCCCTTCCTTCCCCTCTCCCCCCTTTCCCCCTTCCCCTCCTACTTTCCCTCAGTGCAAAATATATTACTATAGCCACTTGAGTGTTTATGTTATTCCCTCTTTGAACCAATGCTGATGAGAGTAAGGCTCACTCACTCCCCCACTGCTTCTCCATTTTCCCCTCCACTCCATAAGCTTTTTCTTGTTTGTTTTATGTGAGCTTTATTACACCCTTCTACCTCTCCCTTTCCCTTTCTTCCTGTCCATTTCTCTTAACCCTTAACTTTATTTTAAAGATGTCATCATGGGTCTGCTAGGTGATACTAGA
Source organism: Dromiciops gliroides (assembly GCF_019393635.1). Taxonomy (NCBI): domain Eukaryota; kingdom Metazoa; phylum Chordata; class Mammalia; order Microbiotheria; family Microbiotheriidae; genus Dromiciops; species Dromiciops gliroides. The sequence goes on along the minus strand of NC_057861.1, from coordinate 171,094,825 downwards.
CAAAGCACCAGCCCTGGATCCAGGAGCCCCTGAGCCCAAATCCAGCCCCAGCCATAAGCCACCCCATCCTGCCTGCCCCACAAAAAAACATGGACAAATGCTTTACAGATATCATCCCTTCATATTCATTTCACACCTGTGCCCTCTGTCTATGTATATTCCTTTCAGCCGCCTTAATACTGAGAGAATTCTTATGAGTTAGAAATATTATCTTCTCAAGTAAGAATATAAACAGTTTAACTTTTTAATGTCCCTCATGATTTGGCATGCCTGTGCCTGTCCCCCACTGGGTCGCCATGACTCGATTCGGCCCACTGGTTCAGAACCAGGGTACTCCTTTAGAGACTACAGCCACTTCATCCAGGCCAACCACTGAACCCCCTCACTGGTCCATGAGCCAAACCTCAGAAGAGGCCGCCCCTGCTGAAGACTTAGAGGCATATGTTCCTGGGTGGGTCTGGGACATACTCTGAGCTCCTCTTTCAGCTGATCAACAGGTGATCTAAATTGCAGTTTCTGGCTGGAAAATAGTCTCACTCTGTTCTTATGTGAGTTAGGCTGCTTTTTTATGGCATTATTTGGGAGTGAGTGGATGGATTTGTCAGAGCCTCTCCTCCACCATCTTGGCTCTGCGCTCCTAACTCCAACTTTTTATGGTTCTCTAGGATCTTATATTTGAAAGTCAAGTTTTCCATTCATTTTGCGTCTTTTCATCATGAATATCTGAAAGTCCTCTTTTTCATTTAAGTTCCATTTTCTCTGAAAGATTATACGCAGTTTTGCTGGATAGGTGATTCTTAGTTGTAATCCCAATTCCTTTACCCTCTGGAATATCATATTCCATGCCCTCCAGTCCTTTAATGTAGAAGCTGCTAGATCTTGTGTTATCCTGATTGGATCTCCACAGTACTTGAATTCTTTCTTTTTGGCAGCTTGCAACATTTTCTCCTTGACCTGGGATCTTCGGAATATGGCTCTAATATTCCTAGCAATTTTCCTTTTGGGATTTCTTTCAGGAGGTGATCAGTGGATTCTTTCAATTTCTATTTTACTTTCTACTTCTATAATATCACGGCAATTTTCACCAACAATTTCTTGGAAGATGATGTCTAAGCTCTTTCCTTGATCATGGTTTTCATGTATACCAATAATTTTCAAATTATCTCTCTTGGATCTATTTTCCAGGTCAGCAGTTTTTCAAAGAAGATATTTTACATTGCCCTCTATTTTTTTTTTTATTCATTTGGATTTGCTTTATTGTGTCTTGGTTTCTCAGTAACTTCCATTTGTTCAATCCTAATTCTTAGGCAATTAATTATTTTTGTCAGAGAGCTTTTGTATCTTCTTTTCCATTTGGCTTTTCAAGCTGTTGACATTTTTCTCATGTCTTTCCTGCATCACCCTCATTTCTCTTTCCATTTTTTCCTCTAACTCTCTAACTTTATATTCAAAGTCCTTTTTGAATGCCTCTATGGTCTGAGACCAATTCATATTTTTTCTTGGAAGCTTTAGATATAGGGGCCCTGACATTGCCATCCTCCTCTGAGGGTGCACCTCAATCTTCCTTGTCCTCACCTTTCTCTATCTGCTCATCTTGCCTTTCTTTTACTTGAGTTTCAGCTCCTTAAAGTGAGGCACTATTTCCAGGCTGCACTGTTCCAAGCTTCAGAGGGTCCCAGGTGGTATGATTTAATGAGGGACAGGTTCTTCACTTGTCTGGCCTGTTCTCTGGTCCATAGGTAATCACAGGCCAACTTGCTAATCAACCAGATGGCAAAATTTTGTGTGCTGTGGTTGTCAGCTTTGATGAGCCTGTGCCTTTCCCTGACATGGGCCACTTCTACTCAAGCCTACCTCCTGGTTCTCAGCAGTGGTGAAAAATATAAGTTCTGCCTCAGCACCAGCAGGACCACTGTAATCTACCTCCTGCAAAGGGCTCAGCCCTCTCACTAGATTGTGAGCTTAGTTCCAGATGACACTGGCACTGCAGCTGATTCAGAGGCTCTGTGGGTCTCTTTCTCCAGCAAGGCCTTCCTGCGACTGGATCTGTGTCAGCATGACCGTGGGGTTGGGCTCTACTCCTATCTGGGCATGGCAGCTCCCTCCTTACAACCTTCCAAGCCATCCTTGGTTGGAAAATGATCTCAGCATGTTCTTCTGTGGATTTTGCTGCTCCAGGAATTGTAGTATGGCAATATTTGGAGGGTTTTTTGGAGTGATCATGTTGTGAGTTTGAGAGCTCACTGCCTTTCCACATGGAGTAAATTCTTAATAAATAATTTTTAAGTAATTCATTCATTCAGCATGAATCATCATGACACTGCAGCAAAACTAAGTTCACGTAATGTTTGTTTGCCTTAAGGAAAGCATAGATCTTCATCAAAATTTAAAACCTTGGAGTCATACTCAGTATTTCTCTCTAACACTTTGCTTCCCCTATATAGATACTAAATTATGATTGTGCCTCCACAGTATTTTGCACATCTGTCTTTCACATCTGTCTCATATAGCTACTCTCCCAATTCTCTCCCTTTTCACCTTTCACCTATACTATTATAATAGCTTCCTAATTGGTCTCCCTGATCCATCCTTCATACAGTTGCCAAACATATTCTTAAATTATAGCTCTTACCATGTAACTTCCCTATTCTGAATTCTTTAGTGGCTCTCTGTTGCCTTTAGAATAAACCATCAAACCCTCTGACTTGCAACTGATGTCTGCCTTGAGCTCTCTTCCATATATCTTTCTAATCTAATTTCACTTTAATCCTCTTCTTGAAATAACTATTTCAGTCCAACTGTTACCTTAAATGTATCATATCTTGTCTCCATCTTTTTTCTTGTTTGTTTGTTTGTTTTGTTGTTGTTGTTGTTTGTTTTTTTGTAAGGCAATTGGGGTTAAGTGACTTGCCCAGGGTCACACAGCTAGTAAGTGTTAAGTGTCTGAGGCCAGATTTGAACTCAGGTACTCCTGAATCCAGGGCTGGTGCTCTATCCACTGCACCACATAGCTGCCTCCTCCATTTTTGTATACACATTTTCCCCACATTCCTCTGTCCAAGGGACATTCAATCCTTACCTAAACTTCTTAGATTCCCCAACTTTTTTTCAAAACACAGGACAGGTGCCGTTTCTCAGAGAACACATTACCTAATGCTTCCCCACTCTCACACTAGTTGTTAGTTCTCTCTACCTCTAAAAATAATTTTAAATTACTTTATACAAGATATTCCTAAAGTCTTAGTGCAGTGTTAAGCTATTAAAGTTCAACCTGTGTATATGGTGGTTTTCCTTTCAGTATAATGTAAAGTCCTTGGGGCCTTGGACTATTTTTTTATTTGTATCCTTAGTACTTAGTATAATGTCCTAATTATAGTAGGTGCTAAACAAAGCTTTGCTGAACTGAATTGGAGATGGAGTTTAATAACCCTCTATTCTTCCCTGGCCATATCTGAAATATATTCTAAGTTTCTGGATACTCTACTTTAAGAAGGATACTGAAAAGTCACTGTGCCTCCAGGAAAGTGCCAATGTGCTATCAATCATGAAATGTGTATTGGTTGAAGAATTAAGAGAGTTTTTAGCCAGGAAAAAAAATAAAATTTAGGAATCACACAATAACTTCATACATTTGAATCATACATCATGTGCCCTCAGAGGGCAGAACTGAGAATTTGGGTGGATGTTTTTAGGTGACATATTTAAGTTTGATGGAAGAAAACAAAAGCTTATTAGTTATTAGAGCTATTCAAATTTAAATGGATGCCCTGGGAGATGTTAGGTTTCTGCTCACTACCAGTCTTCATACGTCTTTCTCATTCTCCTGACATTGCTTGGGTATTAGTGACACTGGCTTTCCATTTATCCTTCATCTTTGCTATATGATAAGCCATCTTGTGTTTCTGTGATAAAATTTCTTTCTCAAAATCCAGCTTAGAGGGCAGCTAAGTGGCACAATGGATAAAACACCAGCCCTGGATTCAGGAGGACCTGAGTTTAAATCTGACCTCAGACACTTGACATTTACTAGCTGTGTGAATCTGGACAAGTCATTTAACCCTCCTTGCTTCACAAAAAAAGATAAAAATAAAAATAAAAGACAAGAAAAGAAAAAAAAAGAATTTTTAAAAATCCAGCTTAGTTGCCTCATCAGTATATGGAGACCAGTAAGTCTCTGGACAATTCTGACACTCTGAAAGGGCTTTGAGCATGGCCCTGGCAGCAGACTGAGTCTGTTTGTGAAGACCAATATAGCTAAATATGTCAAGACACTTCACCAGTAGGCTGGCTGCCTGAGTAAAGGAGTTTATGGCCATGGTTGCACATGGTACAATGAAAAATCCACAAGTGGGCATCACTCCTTTTCTTGCAGTGCCAGTGGCAGAACAGCAGGAAAGAGGACAAAGATTATAGCTTCTTGCTTTCAAGTAAATTTTGATTTGGCTATTTGCACTCTGAAAATCTGCAGTCCTTGTCTAATGACCTATGAGTTGACCTTTCTGAAGGTCCCAAATCATATCAGTCTTGACACTGAGGCATATAGTAAATTAAATGTCTTTGAAAGTCATTTCAAGGCTCTTGGTACAATTCACTTTTCTAGAGAGTGTTAATGCAATTTCCAAAAGTACCTGACTCAAAATTAAAATGTAACCCAGGTCCAAAAAGAACTTATTAAAATAATGCTGTTGTTATTTGAATAAATGGGTATGATATTGGCTAACTTGATATAAAAATTAACATCTATCTAGGGATCCTGGTAGATTTTGTCAAATTTTGTCTTTATGTTTATGTCCATAAAATCCAAACAATTCAATAAATTCAACATTTATTAAGTACCTGCTATATGCAAGGCATTGGGCTAGATTCTGGGTATACAAAAATAAAAAGGAAACACCACTTGTCCTCAAGGAGCTTACATTCTAATGATAAATATTAGTTATTTCAAGTGTATCAAGAATTGTTTAGAAAATTTTCCTTTTTGGAAAAATTTGGGATGGCAGAATAGAATGCTTACTACATTGCTAAAAATGGAAGCTAAGTGGTTTGTTCCACACATAAATTGTTAGCCACCCATGGTCTCAGGGATGTGTGTAGCTGACCTGAATTCAAAGCTCAGGGAAGGTATGAGTTAACTGTAAACATCATAACAGGAAAGTTATTCTTTAATAAAAGCGATAAACTTTCCTTTTATAACACACATGTGATTTGACATTGAAATAAATGCAGATGCTTCTTTGCTTGGTGTATTCCCTGTTGTGCTTTTCTAAAACACCTTCACATCTGGCCTGCCTCATTCCCGTGAAATGGCTTGTTGTTTATGTCACACAAAGAGAACAGATTGATTTTACAGTGAGTAAGGAGGATGATGAATTATACGTTGGAGAAAAATCCTTGTCTGAGCGATCCAAACATTTGAAAATAAATGTTGCCTTTTGGAAAAGTTTCTTATGGTACTCCCAAGATTCCTCTATTACACGATCACTGTTTAAGGGTTAAGTGTACAAAAATGAAAAGATAAATTTCATTCCCATAAATTTAGAAATCTTGCTTTTGAGTGTGTACCATTCAGCCAATATTGGTAAGCCCATGGTGGTCCCATTGTTGTAGTTATCCCCAAAGCCACAACTGTAACTAGATTCAAATATTTTGCCTATGTCTCAGAATAAATCTTTCTTCCAATATCTTTCACTATACTTCACACTTCTCTTGTGGACTTTAATTATTTTTTATATTAGAATCATTTGTGTACATGATATCTTTCTACGAGGCTGTAAGTTCTTCAAAGGTTAAAAAAACAAAACAAATAAAAAACACCCCCCCCAAAAAAAAACCCTTAGAAATTCTTTTCACCAGGACTCACCTAGAGCTTTCTCCATAATAAGTGTTTTTTTTTTATTTATTTTTTATCCTATTCAAAGGTTGAACAAAGGGATAATTAAGTGCATATTATATACAGGTCACTGTGCTAGGCATTGGGCATGCAAAGAAAATAATGAACCAGTTTCTGCCTCAAAAAGCTTATCAAAAGAACACAGATAAATAAATATATACAAGGTAATTTGAGGAGAGTCAAAATACTAAAAGCTGGTGGAGATGAGCAGTGACTTCCTGGAGGAAATGGCAATGAAAAAAGTCTACAAAGCAGATAAGAATTTAAAGAGCTATAACTGAGAAAATGATGCATTACAGGTGAGGCAGACAGCTTGTGATCATGTATAAAGGCAAGATATAAATTGCTGATATCACATCATTGCTGGTAGTCCATATTGGCTAGGTTGAAGATTACATGAAAGGGAGTGGCATAAATGTATGCCTTTGGTTAGGTGAATTTTTCAATATTTTCTTTGGTAATTTGATTTTGCAAGGCATGTTTCCTTTGTTTGTTTTAAAGGGATGTCTTCATGTAGACCTCACAAACTCTATACCCTTAAAACTTTTCTGCACATGATAGCTAAAATCATTTTCCATTTCCATGCTCCATTTGATGATTCTATTCCCATCGTATTATGGGAAATTTAGATAAGGGATTCTGTATTGTTTTATTTTTGGTTTTGTTTTTTTTTTTTGCAGGGCAATAAGGGTTAAGTGACTTGCCCAGGGTCACACAGCTAGTAAGTGTCAAGTGTCTGAGGTCAGATTTGAACCCAGGTCCTCCTGAATCCAGGGCTGGTGCTTTATCCACTGTGCCACCTAGCTCCCCCCAGGGATTCTGTTTTACTACCAGATGGTCTAACTTTACTTCTCTGCTTTCAATCTTTATACCACTCTTCTAAGCAAACTTACCTTTCTACCTTGGCTCTCTTTAGCCTCTGAAGGTTGGGCAACGTTTGAAATTCACACTATGTCATGCCATCCTGAATTCCATTTCTTTTCTCTAGGACAATTCTTCCAGTTGATCATCTTATCTCTTCTCCAATTTAATACTATAATCCTTGATTCTCTATTCCCTACCCTTTCTTCCCTCAACATACTTCTGTGTTTTAGGGTAGATACTTATTTACATTAGAAGAGGCAGTTGCCCTATATTAATGAACTCACCTGTCCATGGAAAACAAACTAACACAAAACCTTATCTGTGTATAATAGTAGTGTGCTAATAAACATTTTTCATAGCTAGGTGTTGCAATGGATAGAGTGCCAGACCTGGAATCAAGAAGATTCATCTTTGTGAGTTCAGATCTGTCCTTGGACACTTGCTAGCTGAGTGACCCTGGCCAAGTCACTTAACTCTGTTTCTTTTAGTTTCTTCATCTATAAAATGAGCTGGAGAAGAAAATGACAAACCACTCCAGTATCTCTGCCAAGAAAACCCCAAGTGGGGTCAAGAAGACTTGGACATGACTAAAAATGACTGAACAACAAAAACATTTCACAACTACTTTTGTAAAATGACTGAAAAAAATTAAACTCAGTCTGTACTATCAACATTTCCTCCATTAATTTCTTGTCTAGAAATCAACAAAATAATCAAGCCCCAACTTGTAGAATTTGCTGTTTTCCAACTCATGCTGAAAATTTATTTATTTTAGTTTTCAACATTTGTTTAGATAAGATTTCCAATTTCCAATTTTTCACACCCCCTCCCCTAGACAGCAGGTAATCTGATATAGGTTATATATATATATATATATATATATATATATATATATATATATATATATATATATATATATATATAAAATATGATATATAACATTAAACATATTTCTGCATTAGTCATGTTATACAAGAAGAATCAGAGCAAAAAGGAAAAACCTAAAAAAGAAAAACAACAGCACCAAAAACAAAAGAAATAGTATGGTCCAATCAGCATCCGTATTCCATAGTTTCTTTTTTTTCCCTGGATTTAGAGAGCCTTTTCCATCATGAGTCCTTTGGAACTTTCTTGGAACGTTGTACTGGTGAGAAGAATCTAGTCTATCACAGTTGATCAACACATAATGTTGATGATACTGTGTACAATGTTCTTCTGGTTCTGCTCATCTCATTCATCATCAGTTCATGCAAGTACTTCCAGGTTTCACTGAACTTCTCCTGCTCATTGTTTCTTATAGCACAATAGCATTCCATTACATTCATATACCACAACTTGTTCAGCCATTTCCCAATTGATGGACATCCCCTCAATTTCCAATTCCTTTCATGCTGAAAATTTAACAACTGTTCTTGGGAATCAGCTAGCTCCAGAACATTGCTGTGCATACATGTTATTTTTCCCAGTAGAAGGTAAACTCCTTGAGTTTAGGCCTGGTTTTACTTTTGTCTTTACATAGCTAAAAGTTAGCATAATGCTTAACACATGCAAGTTGCTCAATAAATGCCAATTGAATTGAATTGACTTATACCTGTTTATATTGATTGTGTTTCTCTTTTTGTTCTTTTTTTCCATTTATATCAATAACCATACTCTAATATTGCCCCCCTCGCCCCCCCCCCCACTATACCAAGTAGAATGTTAAGAGTGTTAGATTTGGAACCAGAATTCCCAGGTTCAAAGGCCATCTGTGCTACTTACTGCCTGCATGAACTGGGGTGAGTCACTTAGACTTACTGGGTTAACATTTCATCCTCTGTAAGTCAAATTGAGTCACATTCAACAAGGATTTATAAACATCTACCATGGGCCAGGTCCTAGAAAAGGTGCTAGGGATAAAATGAAAAACAAAAGATAGTTCCTGCTCTTAAGGAGTTCACAGACTAATTGGGGAGACAACGTGCAAGTAACTATGTACAAACAAGATATATACAGATATATTGAGGATAATGTCAGAGGGAAGACACTGAGATTAAGTAGCCCAGGAAAAACTTCTTTCAGAAGGTGGGATTTTAATTGTTACTTAAAGGAAGCCAGGTAAAGTAGAATGGTGAGATGAGGAGGGAAGAGATTCCAGGATTAAGTGCCAAGAAGTGAAGCTGTCCAGAGTTAGGAGGAATAAGAAACAGCAAGGAAGCCAATGTTGCTGGATCAAAGAGTATATGTAGAGGACCAAGATATAAGAAGACTGGAGAGGTATCAAAAAATAAGGTTATGGGGCAGCTGGGTGGTGCAGTGGATAGAGCACCAGCCCTGGAGTCAGGAGGACCTGAGTTCAAATCTGGCCTCAGATACTTGAAACTTACTAGCTGTGTGACCCTGGGCAAGTCACTTAAGCCCAATTGCCTCACAAAAAAAAAAGAAAGAAAAGAAAAAAAATAAGGTTATTCAGAGCTTTCAAAGCCAGAAGACTTTACAGTTGATCCTGGAGTTAAAAGGGAACTACTAGAGTTTATCAAGTGTGTGTGTGTGTGTGTGTGTGTGTGTGTGTGTGTGTGTGTGAAGTTATATCTCCTTATTCAGAATACTTTTTAGAAGTTTCATCAATACTTAGAGAGAAATTATCAAAGAGAATAGGATGATCAACATTGTCCAAGGCTGAAGAAAGGTCAAGGAGCACAAGGACTGAGAAAAGGACACCTGATTTGTTGATTAAAAATAATTGGTAACTTTGAACAGAGCAGTTGAATAATTATTTCAGTTGAATGATGAGTTCAGAAGCCAGACTACAGAGTTAAGGAGAGGGAGGGAGGGAGGGAGGGAGGGAGGGAGAGAGAGAGAGAGAGAGAGAGAGAGAGAGAGAGAGAGAGAGAGAGATGAGAGAGGGAAAGAGGAAGAGGGAGGGAGGGAGGTGTAGAAGGGGAAGTCATGATTGTAGATGACTTTCTCAAGAAGCTTAGCCATGAAGGAAAGAGATATATGAAATGATATAGCTCACAAGGATGGATGAATTTAAATGAGGAGTTCTTAAGGATTTTAAAATGTAGGGATTTAAGTAAATGATCTAGAAATCTACTTTCCATTTGGGATGTTATTCTTTATCTAATACCACATCCCCTTGTGTACTTAATAGATGCTATTTTTTAAAACTAAAATGACTAGCTTATTTTTAAAACTAGTCACAGAAGTTGTCCTTTTCCATTTTGATCTGTTGATAAGTGTAGGCAGGGGCAGCTAGGTGGCACAGTGAATAAGGCACCAGCCTTGGATTCAGGAGGACCTGAGTTCAAATCCAGCCTCAGACACTTACTAGCTGTGTGACCCTAGGCAAGTCACTTAACCTCCATTGCCCTGAAAAAAAAAAGATAAGTGTAGGCAAAGGTCATGGAATCTAATTTCACTTTCTTGGTCAACTCAACATGTAGGCTTTTTGGATTTAAAAAGTTAACATCAATCTCTTCATCTGTGTTTACACAAATAAAGAAGACAATTAAACAAAATAACATAGGAACTCAATTAATATAAATGACAAGTCTGCATAATTTAAATCCTCCATCCTATTTTCCTTAACTTCAGTAGCAGTATTTTTAAAGTTGAATTATATGGTTAATTGCATCAAACTACCACTAAAATTAACCTGCGTGGAGATAGCTGTAATGTGGATTTTTCACTTTGGGAATTTAAAAAAAATTCTAATAAGTCCACTCAATACTGGTTAGGTTTACAGACCATTCGGTACTACAGACTAATGATTACATGCGCAGGGTAATAAAACCTCTATAAGTACTCAGGCTCCTTTAAAGCAAAGTCTAAAACCAGTTAAGTTTAGTACAATTCAGAAAATGGGCACAGTATGGTGCAAAGGATTCCTCACTGGATATCAGACCGATGCAGTTGGGGAGATGGAGAATGAGGTGTATGAAATTAATTTAGCCAACTGTCTGGAAACCTAACATGACACAAGTGATAAGATTTAAATATCCAGGCTCTTCCGTATTAATAGTCAATACAAATTCAAGCTACATAATTTAAATCCTGAAAGGATACAGACCTGAGAATGAGGCAATACAGAATTTTATTTGATACAAAAACGCAAATGGCCAGCAAAATAGATAATGTTGAGTTATATTTGCTTGCAAACAGCGCCAAGTAAACAATTCAATAGGTGTGCTTTGAGCTTCAGGCATTGTAAAATTCTTTCCCTCGAATACATTTTATGCTTTCTTTAATAAACTGGAAAGTCATGGCAGGCCTCATCTGCAATGGTAGGTGATCATTCATTTCACAATCCACTAATTTTCATGATTATTCAGCATTTTGTGTTACCTGAGACTGCTTTTTGTCTTGGAATCACCAACCCATATCAACTAGACTAATACATGTTTAGAATCATTGATTCCACAGGGCATGGCAGGATCTTGAGGTTTGCCTTTAGTCTTTCTAGAAATGAATACAACCTGACAGGAAGCCACAAGAATTTCAAAGATGCTAATGATATATAGGATTCCTTTGGCTACATATCAGTGGATTTTTAAACCATCATAACTTACATCTTTTCAGAAAGATGCCCAGCACTGAAATATTTCTTCAAGTTAAGAAAAAACATTTTTGTCCTGGGTCCAGTTAACCTCTGACTTTCAAAGGAAAAAAAAGCCACAGTAGGGCTTTGGACATAAAATGTTTGGAAAAATGGCTGAGAATCTAACATTTTAGGATTCATTTTCATCTCAACTAATGATTCCCTGCTTGGGTACAAATAATAGTCTTTTCTTATTGCTTATAAATTTTTTTCAAGATTGTGGAGGATTTATTTTCAGATAATTTCAAAGGAAATTTGTGGTAATGAACTTACCTTGTATCTTAGATTGCCAAGACAAATTCAACTACGGGGGGGGGGGTGGTAGGGTTGGGTTGTGCAAAACTGTGTGTGTTGGCTATTCGTGGTGGCACAGACCTGTAATCTTTACCTCTGTAGGAGGCATAGGAAGGAGGTTTGCTTGAATTTAGGGGTTCTGAGCTCAAGTAGGGCTCAAGACAATTGGGAGTTCACACTAATAGTGGTATTAATATGGTGAGTCCCTTGGAATGGAGAGTTACTAAGATGCCTAAGTATGTATATGTATATACATACATATATTTATGTTTACATGCATCTATCTATATGTGGGTATGTATATATGTATGTGGGTATATATACATGTGTGTATCAAACTATTCCAGGTTAGAAAAATATAGCAAGTTAAATCTGTCAAAGTAATCATTGGTATCATCTATGAGTAACTACAATACTTCAAGTCCAGCTGAAGTTTCAAAGAAAAGTGATAATTTAATTTTTCAGAGGCATCTGTTATAGAGCTACATATGTTTTTATGTGATTTTTATTTGTACAGGCAAAAGCTCCCTTTTTACACTGAGATCAGAACAGTTAAATATGGAAGTATTTTATCTATATGCTCACAGTGCAGTGCCGGCCTTCTAATTAACACATGGTTTTGTGTTTTTTTTCTTTTTGTTTTTTTGTTTGTTTGTTTTTGCAGGGCGATGAGGGTTAAGTGACTTGCCCAGGGTCACATAGCCACTGAGTGTCAAGTGTCTGAGGCCTGATTTGAACTTAATCATCCCTTAATCATCTCAAATTCAAAACATCTAGAATTAAATGATCACATTTTCATTCCTGACACTTCTAGTTCTATTGGTATTACCACAATTCTCCTAGTTCCAATTCTATCCCACCTTTCACCTAGTCCAATTGATTCCTAGCATCTTTACCTTTTCTCCCAATTCTTATTGCCACCACCAAGTCCAGGCTCTTTACATTTCTTTCCTCAATTACCAACACAATTTCTTATCAGGTCTGTCATCCTTTTATTCTTCCATGCATGCTACTGAAGGATTGTTTTTTCCTAAAATGTCATGATTGATGATGATGAAGAAGAAGAAGAAGAAGAAGAAGAAGAAGAAGAAGAAGAAGAAGGAAGAAGGAAGAAGAGAGAAGAGAGAAGAGAGAAGGGAGAAGGGAGAAGGGAGAAGGAAGAAGAAGGGAGAAGGGAGAAGGGAGAAGGGAGAAGGAAGAAGGAAGGAGAAGGAGAACAAGAAGAACAAGAAGAACAAGGACAAAAACAAGAAGAACTAGAACTCCCTGTTAAGGAAAAGTCTCCTATTAAGGTCACCTACATCCTTGCATTTTAGAATCTTAGAATGGAAAGATTAACTGATTTGCCCCAGAATCTCTTAGCCAATATGTTCAAAAGTAGGATTTTAACACAGTTCTTCTTTGCTGTCTCTCTAGTCACTAAGTCATTCTGTGTCTCTTAAAATAGTCATCTCTTCCTATTGTTGTTTAATCATGTCCAATTCTTCATGACTTCATCGATCATACTGTTCATGGGGTTTTCTTGGTAAAGATAATGGAATGGTTTGCCATTTCCTTCTCTAGTGGATTAAAACAAAACCGAGATGAAGTGACTTGCCCAGGGTTACATAGCTAGTAAATTGCTGAGACGGGATTTTAACTCAAGTCTTCTTGACTCTAGGCCCAGTACTCCACTGAGTCACCTAGCTGCCCAGTTAAAATAATGACAGCTAAGATTTATATAGCCTTTGGCTTACAAAATGCTTTAAAGATATTTCATTTGATCCTCACAATAACCCTGCAAGTTAGGTGCTATTATCATCTCCATTTTATAGATAAAGAAACTGAGACTAAGAGACATTAGGTAACTTGCCTAGGATTAAAAAAATGCTGTGTCTTTAGTAAGATTTGAATTCAGGTCCTCCTTACTCAGGTCTAATACTCCTTATATTTCTTTCAATCATTTGTTAATTCAAACTTAATAGTGGATCTGCTCTGTGCGTCAATAACCCCTGGAATGCACATTGGAAAAAAAATTGAAGAATTTCTAATAGAGATGACAATTATTATTAATTATCCTCTGCAACAAAGGATAAGTCTAGTTCTCTAACACGTGAATAATAAAATCTTTTATTCTTTATTGAAACATTTAAAAAGAACCTTAATGGTCATCTAGTTCATAGAGAAGCAGCATGCTCTAGTGGATAAATGCTGGACTTGGAATTACAAAGATCTTTGTTAAGTTCCTGCTTCAGACTCATTATCTTGATAATCCTGGACAAGTTATTTCTTCTACCTCTCTTGGACTCAGTTCCTTATCTGTGAAATGAAGAGGTTAGACTAGGTAGCTTTCAAGGTTCCTCCTAATTCTAAATCTGTGATGCAGTGAAACACATAATTCATGTTCCCTTCTTCAGTTCCTCAGACAGTTATCATCCAGCCTATGCTTGAACATTTATAGTGACCATGAATTCAATATTTCATGAGGCTGCTTCATAGAGGCAGCTAGAGAGAAAAGTAGACAAAGCACTGAGTCAGGAATCAGGAAGGCCTCAGTTCAAATCTGGCTTGGACACTTATTAGCCTTATGATCCTGGGTAAGTCATTTAACTTCTGTGTACCTGTTTCTTCATATGCAAAATGGGGATCATAATAACACCTACTTCTCCGGGTTGTTGTGAGGATCAAATGAGATAAATTTAAACTTATATCACAGTGGCTGGTACATAGTAAGCACTATATAATCGTTAGCAGCTACCACCACTACCATCACCAATACCTTTGTCTCCCTCAGTTTTCTGAAGTGTCATTATTGTTGGCAATGACAAAATGAGGTAACATTTGTAAAGCATTTAGCACACTGCTTGGCATATAGTGGGTACTTAATAAGTTGTGTTTCCCTTCCTTCCTCATTCTGTTTTCTAATAGGTATTCTTAGGAATAAAAGGAAGTATGAAGTATGTCTCCTACCCTTCACTCTCTCCCCCTGACACACACAGTTTCTGGTAAAATTGATCTATAAATACATTAGTATAGTAAGGATCTGTGATTTCTTTTGTTTGGGAAGTCCCTTCCTTGATGCGGGTGACTTACTACCTTCAGAGAGTTGCCTGACATGGCGTGATTGCACAACTTTTAGATACTAGAATCAGAATCTGAGCTCAGGTCTTCCAGATTCCAAGTCCAACTTTCTACCAATAATGCCATTCTGCTTCTCATGTTAAGTTTTTGGGCTCGATTTAACTAAAATAATGCCTGTCCTACTTTCTGTTGAGATGGGAACAAACTCATCCATGTCCTTCATTATCTCCCTCTTTGGTTCAGTTTTACTTTCAGTGTGATATCTGGCTTTACTTGACCAGGTTCTGCCTATTTACCCTCTGTCAGCTTAGCAGAAAAAAAGTGGAAAATGTCTATTTCATCTGCTCTGCTCAGACATCCCATCTGACAGACTGATGTTTGGTTAGAGTAGCCTCAATGCCTTAGTATAGGATTTCACAGTTGGAGTTCTGATGCTGCCATTTGATCTTGAGTGTGGCAGTTGGATGGTAACAGTGCTTTTTGTCCAGAGCTACCAGAGGACATTGGGGACAGATCCAGAGTTCCTCTATAAGGGTAATTGTGCTAGTACTAAAGCTTTATCAACTTGGATTTTCAACTCCTACTCGAAGCTGCTTTGTTGCCACAGTCTGCCTGATGGTCTTTCAAATGATGTACTGACTTACTTAATTAGAGTTGCTATCTCCTTATCCAACTGTGCAACATTGGATAGTGTACTGCTGGGAAAAATAATTTCCAGTCTTTGGATCCCTGCCATGGATGATAATATCTGGATGACTGTATAATTTTTTTTTCAGGTGTTGGGTGCTACCTGGCGACTTACTATCAAAAGAATTGTAGAAATATGGGTAGGCAAAGAAACATTCAATCTACTACTTAGCACATTTGACCATCACATTTTTAAGGCTATCAATGTCAGTGTGTATGTAGAGCAGTTTTAATGGCAATTTGCTGGTTGGTAGCAAGAGCTTTCCAGAACAAGATTGAATTTCACGATGACTGCATTATTGATTATAGTAATAAAAAATGCCATAAGATCCAGTACTATATAACCTTCTGTGGTGGAACCCAGATCCACAATGCCCTGCCTGTCCTGATTCAGCTTGCCATGCTTTTGTTATAACTGGGTCTTAAGGGATGCAGAGGAAATTTGCTAAGGAAGTCTTAAAGACTTAGAGCCTTAATCTGAATAAATCTAAATGGACAGGGAAAGAAGGAAATATAAATGTGGAGGGTCAGTTACTCTAAGAAAACATTTATCATGTAATGAACCCAGAGGTGGGAACATTACTTGCTTGGGAACATCCCAAGCAGAAAGAGTAACAAAATAAAAAACAACAAAGAAATTATATTATTAACAACAAAAACAACAAAGAGGATAGGGCAGGTAATTAAGAGAAGTTTAATCACTGAACAGTTGGCAGTGATCTACGTGGGTAAAAATTATGAGGGAAGTCTCACATTAGATGCTGGATATTGATATTCAAAGGAAGGAAATTCTGCTCCCTGAGATGAGGACATAAAGTTGGACATCCAGCTGTAACAAGTAACAAGGCAAAAATCTTGTAATTGAGGAATTGAGATTGGAGACATCCCTTCTACTGTGAGAAAACTTAGATACAAGGTAGGAACATAATCACTATGTGGCCAAAGTCAGAATGAGAATAACAAGACTAATTTAATGATGTCTCAAACTGTGATCAATTGACATAAAATTCTCATGCTGAACCTGGAGTATAATAATTATCAAATTAATACTTTTATTATGGTTTGCAAAGTATTTTACAAAAATCTCATTTTATCCTTATGACACCCCTAAGAGGTAATTTCTATTATAATCCCATTTTACAGATGAGAAAACTGAGGTAGATGAGGTTAAATGACCTACACAAGTTCCCACAACTCTTAAGAGCTCAAGGCTGTATTTGAACATTTGTTATCTTTATGCC
Source organism: Dromiciops gliroides (assembly GCF_019393635.1). Taxonomy (NCBI): domain Eukaryota; kingdom Metazoa; phylum Chordata; class Mammalia; order Microbiotheria; family Microbiotheriidae; genus Dromiciops; species Dromiciops gliroides. The sequence continues at coordinate 171,078,210 of NC_057861.1, read as the reverse complement.
AAGTCCAGGGTTCTATTGACTGTACTAACAGGGTTTCCAAGTAGGAGTTCATTGGACTTAGTGCTGGAAGGGAATTTTAGAGACAATCCAGTATTCCTAATTTTACACATCAGGACACTAAGGCCAAAATAGATTAATTAATGTATCCTGAATCGTACAGTTAGACAGAAAATAATGAGAGCCAAAATTTGAACTCAGGTCTTCTTAGGCTCAGTTGCCAAAGTTAGGAACCTATAAAATATTTTCTGCAGTTAGAGTAATAAAAAATCCAAAACAGGGGGCAGCTAGATGGCACAGTGGTTAAGCACCGGCCCTGGATTCAGGAGTACCTGAGTTCAAATCCAGCCTCAGACACTTGACACTTACTAGCTGTGTGACCCTGGGCAAGTCACTTTACCCCCGTTGCCTGCAAAAAAAAAATAAAAAATAAACATTTATTTTATTCTGAACTTAAGAAATAAAACAAGCATTTCCATGATATAGTAGAATAAAAAAAGATGATTACCCATGAAACTACAAATCTGTTATGTACAGCTAGCTATTCCTTTTAAATATATAATTAAATTATCATGTAACTTTCTTTTATTTTCCTTTTTTTCCCTCTCTCCCTCTCCCCTTCTTCCCCTAGAGAAGGCTACCATTAGAAACAAATATCTACAAAAATCTTGGAACACTTAAATGGTAGTCTGATATAGAAATACTAAGTTTTATACAATTTCATATGGAATAAGTACCATCTTTAACATTATTGACCTTCCATTATTCTTCTATCAGTAAGGACTATTTCCTTAAAAGTTAAGGGCACATATAAATTAATGAATCTGAAATACTCATTTTTCTTTTAACTTTTTGAGAACTGAAGTTTTTTCAATGATGGAGAATTATATTAGTAAAAAAAGTAAATGTCAGTTTAGTAGGATTAATTCTAAAAATGTACATAAGCCAAAGTTATATTTGCTTAAAATGTATTCTACAGATGCTAAATTATACATATTGAGATATCAGTTCTCTCTAAAGGTGGATAGTTATTTCACCATATATTCTTTAATTTAGTATTGAATCTTTGTATTGATCAGAATACATTAATAGTTGATCATCGTATAGTATTACTGTTACTGTCTACAATGTTCTCCTGGTTCTGTTCACTTAACTTTGCATCAATTCACAAAAGTTTCCCCAGGTTTTTCAGAAAACATCCTCCCTCTTATTTCCTATAGCACAATGGGATACTTTCCATCACAGACAAATACAATGATTTATTCAGCCATTCCCCAGTTGATGGGCATCCCCTCAGTTTCCAAGTCTTTGACATCACAATAAGAACTGCTAAAAATATTTTTGTAAATACAGGTCATTTTCTTTTTCTTTGCTCTCTTTGGGATATAGACCTAGTAGTGGTATTATAGGTTTCCAAATTGTTCTCTCTAGAATGGTTAGATCAATAAAAAACTCGACTAACTGTTCATTAGTATCCAAATTATTATAAATGCCTTAAAATTTATTTTCCTTTTCTGTCATATTAGCCCATCTTATAGGTGTGAGGTAGTAACTCAGAATTGTTTTAATTTGCATTTCCACAATAAATAGTTATTTAGAGCATTTTTATATTACTATATATAGTCTGGACTTCTGAAAATTGTCTGTTCATATTCCTTAACCATTTATAAACTGGACAGTGACTCTTTTTTAAAAAATAATTTTTCTCTTTTCTAAATATTTATGAAATAAGGCCTTTATCGGCATAAGATGCTAAAAAAATTTCCCCCTAATTTCCTATTTTTCTTCCATTCTTAACTGCATTGGATTTGTTTCTGTAAAACCTGTTTTAATTTCATGTAATCAAAATTATCTATTTTACTTTCAGTGATCTCTCTCTTTTTTGGTCATAAATTATTTTAATCATACATGAGACAGGTAAAATTTTCCATGATCCCTTAATTTCCTTATAATACCACCCTTTATGTCTAGATCTTGTACCAATTTAGATTTTATCTTTGTATGTGGTGTGAGGTGTTGATCTACATTTAGTTTCTGCCAACTGCTTTCTAGTTTTCCTACCAATTTTTTTAAAATGATGAGTTCATGTGGCAAAAGCTTGGATCTTTGTGTTTAAAAAACACTAGAGTACAATAGTCATTTGCTACTATATATTGTATACCTAATCTATTCCAATGATCCACCAGTCTGATTCTTATCCAGTACCAGATTGTTTTGATGATCACTGTTTTGTAATGTGGTTTGAAATCTAGTGCTGCTGGGTGCCTTCCTTCACATTTCTTTCATTGATTATCTTGATATTCTTGACGTTTTGTTCTCCCTGATAAATTTTGCTACTATTTTTATAGCTTTATAAACTAATTTTTGGCCATTTTCTTTGAATGGCACTCAATTAATTTAGGGAGAAGTATCATTTTAAAAAATCATTATATTGGTGTGGTCTACCCATAAGCAGTAAATATTTCCCTGATTACTTAGATGACTTTATTTGTGTGAAAATGTTTTATAATTACATTCATATAATCACTGAATTTCTCTTTGCATATAGATGCCCAAATATTTTATATTTTTATATTTATTTTTTATATTTTATTTATATAATATATAAATATATTTAATATATTATATATTATATATAATATATATAATATATATAAATATATTTAATATATTATTTATATTTATATTTTTAAAAATTGTTTTAAATGGAATTTCTCTTTCTATCTCTTCCTGCTGGACTTTGTTGGTAATATATGAAAATACCAATTATTTATGTGGGTTTATTTTATATACTACAAATATGATAAAATTATTTGTTTCAACTAATTTTAGTTGATTCTTTAAGATTTTTTAAGGACACCAACATATAATCAGCAAAGAGTGATAGTTTTGCTTCCTTCTTTCCTGTTATAATTTCTTCAATTTCTTTTTCTTTTATTATTGCTAAAACTTACATTTCTATTAAAATATTGAATAATAGGGGTGACGATGAACATCCTTAATTCTACTCTGATCTTATTAGAAAGGATTCTATCTTATCACTTTTACAAATAATGGTTGCTGATGGTTTTAGATAGATACTACTTATCATTTTAGGGAAAACTCCATTGATTTCTATGTTTTCACATATCTTTTTAGTTATCGAAATAGTTAATTTTTCTGAAAGTTTTACTATAGCAATGAAGAAATCATTCAAATACTGTGGAGACATAGTTAGGATCACACAAGATTTAGTAGCTTCTACATTAAAGGTTCAGAGGACTTGGAAAATGATATTCTTGGGGTGGGGTGAGGGGCAGGGAAGGAACAGGGATTACAACAAATAATAACATACCTAGCAAAACTTAGTATAATCCTTTAAGGGAAAAATGGATATTTTGTAAAGTAGATGCCTTTTGAACATTCCTGATGAAAAGAATAGTGCTGAAAAGAAAATCTGACTTTCAAAGATAAGAATCAAGGGAAACATAAAAAAAGGTAGACATGAAAGAGAATTCATAAGGGGCTCAAAAAGTTAAATAAACTCTTTACCTTTTTAAATGGGAAGATGATAACATCTAACTTCTAAGAACTCTATCATCAGGGAAGTTAGAAGAATTTTACATAAACAGAGAGCATGGGAATGATTTCATTATATTTTAATGATGTAAAAAAAAAAAGTACATTGGTGAGAGGGATACCCTGGGAGAAAAGAGGAAGGAGAAAAAGATTGGGGGAAAATATCTCACATAAAAGAGGTGCACAAAGAAGAGCTTTAATAGTAGAGGGATGAATGGTGGGTGGCAGTTGAGAATACTAACTTCACTCGCATATAAATTGGTTCAAAAATGGAATATGCACACTTAATTGGTAGTAGAAGGAAGTAGGAGGGGAAAGAGATCCAAATAAGACAAGGTTGTAAATGGGAGGGCAAATAAAAGAAGTTAGTAGTTAGAAGCAAAACAGACCAGAGGAGGCAAAGGATGAAAAGAAAAAAAGAACAATAAATCAAAGAAAATAAGATAAAGGGAATTGCATAGTTAGTAATCATAACCATGAATATGAATGGAATGAACTCACCCATAAAACAGATGCAGATAGTATAATGGATAAGAAATCAAAATCTAACAATATAATGTTTACAAGAAACACCTTCATACAGAAAGAGACACAGAGTTAAAATAAGGTGCTAGAACAGAATCTATTATTCTCCAACTGAAGTAAAAAGGCAAGAATAGCAATAATTATTTCAGACAAAGCAAAAGCAAAATTAGACCTAATTGAAAGAAATAAGCAGAGACATAATATCTTGCTAAAAAGAAACACACAATAAAGTAATATTAATACTAAAGTTATTTGCACCAACTAGCATAGTGTCAAAATTCTTAAAGGAAAAGTTAAATGTTTTACAGGAAGAAATGGTAAAATCATAATAGTAGGGTACTTGAACCTTCCCCACTGAGAGCTAGATAAATCTAACCATTAAATAAATAATAAAGAAGTTGAGGAGATGAATAGAATCTTAGAAAAGTTAGATATGGAAAACCTGTAGAGAAGACTAAATGGCAAGAGAAAGGAATATAACTTTTACTCAGCTGTACATAGCATTTTCACAAAAACTGACCATGTATTTGGGCATAAAAACTTTGCAATCAAATGCAGAAAAGCACAATCATTAAGTGTATCCTTTTCAGAAGATAATGCAATAAAATCACACTTAGTAAAGGCCTGTGGAAGTGCAGTTTAAAAGCTATTTGGAAACTAAATTATCTAATAATAAAAGAGAGGGTTAAATAATAAATCATAGAAATAATCAATAATTTCATTAAAGAGAATGACATCAATGAGACAACATTTTAAAATATGTGGGCTGCAGCCAAAGCAGTACTTATGGGAAAATTTATATCTCTAAACATATAGGTCAATAATATAGGGGGAAAAAACATCCATGAATTGGGCATGCTATTAAAAAAAACACAACTAGAACAAAGAACAAATTAAAAATCCCAGGTTAAACACCAAAATGGAAATCTTAGAAATAAAAGAAGAGATTATGAAAATTAAAAGTAAAAACAAAACCTATTGATCTAATTGATAAACCTAGGAGTTGATTTTATTAAAAAAAAAAACCCCACACACAATAAAGTAGATAAGCCATTGGTTAGTTTGATTTTTTAAAAAAGAAGAAAACCAAATTAGCAGTATCAAAAATGAAAAGGGTGGATGCACTACTGATGAAGATAAAATTAAAGCAATTATTGGAGATATTTTGCCCCATTAATTGCCAGTAAAACTGAATATCCAAGTGAAACAAGAATATTTACAAAAATATAAACGTCCTTGATTAAGAGAAGAGTAAATAGAATACTTAAGTAACCCTATTTTGGAAAAATAAATTGAACAAGCCATCAATGATTTCCCTAAGAAATAATCTCCAGGAAAAAACAGATTTAAAAGTGAACTTTACCAAACATTTAAGGAACAATTAATCCCAGTACTATATAAACTATTTGAAAAAAAAAAAGTAAAAAGGATCCCTATTAAATTCCTTTTATTAAATAAATATAGTTTGATACCTAAGCCAGGGAGAGCAAAAAGAGAAAAAGAAAATTGTATACCAATTTCCTTAATGGATATTGATGCAAAAATTTTCAATAAAATACTAGTAAGGAAATTACAGCAATATATCATAAAGATCATGCATTATGATCTGGTGGGAATTGTACTAGAGATTCAGGGATGATGGTTCACAGTATTAGGAAAACTGTCAGAATAATTGACCATATCCTAACAATAATAGCAAAAATCATGATTTTATCAATACGTGCAGAAAAAGCCCTTGACGAAATACAACATGCATTCATATTAAAGACACTAGAAAGAAGAGGTATCAATGGAGCCTTTCTTTAAATGATAAGTAGCATCCATCTAAAAACAAGAGCAAACATCTGTAATGGGGATAAGTTTGAAGTCTACCCAATAAGATCAAGAGCGAAGCAAGGATGTCCATTATAAATACTACTATTCAATATTGTGCTAGATCCTAGGTATAGCAATAATCAAAGGAAAAGGAATTGAAAGAAAAAAATAGGCAACGAGGAGACCAAATTATCACTTTTTGCAAATGATATGATCATATATTTAGAGAAACCTAGAGAATCAACTTAAAAACATGATGAAACAATTAACAGGGCAGCTAGGTGGTGCAGTGGATAAAGCACTGACCCTGGATTCAAGAGGACCTAAGTTCAAATCCAGCCTCAGACACTTGACACTTCCTAGCTGTGTGACCCTGGGCAAGTCACTTAACCCTTATTGCCCCTCAAAAAAAATAAAGCAATTAACAACTTTAGCACAGTTGCCGGAATAGAAAATAAATCCACATAAATCATCAACATTTCTATATGCAACCAACAAAACCCGCCTGGCAGAGATAGAAAGATAAATCCCATTTAACATAACTGGAGACAATATAAAATACCTGGAGTCTATCTGCAAAGATAAACTAAGGAAACTACAATGACATAGTTATAAAACATCTTTCACAGAAATAAAGACAAATATAGACAATTGGATAAGTATTATATACTTATGGATAGGCTGTGCCAATGTAAAAAAAAGGACAATTCTACGTGAGTTAATTTATTCAGTGCCATACCAATCATACTACTGAAGAATTATTTTATAGCATTAAAAAAATAGTAACAAAATTTATCTGGAAGAACAAAAGTTTAAGAATTTCAAGGGAATCAGTAATGCAAATGTGAAGATAGGAAGCCTAGCAGCACCAGATTTCAAACTATATTACAAAGTAGTGATCATCAAAACTATGTGGTACTGGCTAGGAAATAGATTGGTGGATCATGGGAATAGATTAGGTACCAAATACAGAGTAGTAAATGACCATAATAATATAGTATTTGATAAACTCAAAGATCCAAGCTTTTGGGGTAAAAACTCAACATTTGAGAAAAATTACTGGGAACACTGGAAAACAATTTGCTGGAAACTACTAACAGATCAACATTTCACATCATATATCAAGCTAATGTCAAAATGGAAAAATGATTTCAACATAAAGGGTGATATCATAGTTGGATTAAAGGAGCATGGGAAATGTTACCTTTCAGATCTGTGTTTTATTACCGAACAAGAAAGAGGGTTACAGGAAGTAAAATAGATAATTCTGATTACTGAAATTAAAAGGTTTTTGCAGAACCAAATCCAATGAAGCCAAGATTAGAAGTAGGAAACTAGAGGAAAATTTATTTTCTCTGACAAAGGTCTTGTTTCTCAAATATATATGGAACTGAGCCAAATTCATAAAAATAAGAGCCATTCCCCAATTGATATATGGTCAAATGATATGAATAGGCAGTTTTAAGAAGCTGGATAGAGCCCTGGATTCAGGAGGACCTGAGTTCAAATCCAGCTTCAGACACTTGATGCTTACTAGCTGTGTGACCCTGGGCAAGTCATTTAGCCCTCATTGCCCTGCAAAAAAAAAAAAAAGAAAGAAAGAAATCAAAGCTAACACTATAGTCACAGAAAAAAAAAAATGCTCCAGATCACTAGTGTTTGGAGAAATGCAAATTAAAACAACTCTGAGATAGTACCTCCCATCTTTCAGATTGGCTTGCATGACAGAAAAGGAAAATGACAGGCTGCAGCGCATTTGTATAAATTAGGACACTGATGTATTGTTGTTGGATTTGTAAACTAGTCCAACTATTTTGGAGAAAAATTTGTTAATATGTCCAAAGGGCTATAAAACTCTGCTACCCTTTTACCCATAAATTTCTACTATTAGGTTTGTTAGCAATTTTATACAGAGATCCCAAAGAATTTAAAGAAAATGTAAAGGGATTTATTTGTGTATGTACATTCACATATAAAATCATAGCACCTTTTTGGGGGTGGCTATTGTGGTGGAATATTACTGTATTTAAGAAATGATCATCAGGATAGTTTCAGAAAAAACCTGTGAAGACTTACGAACTCATGCAAAGTTGTGAGCGGAACCAAGAGAACACCATACACAGTAACAGCATTATTATACAAGATGATCAACTGTGAAAGACTTTGCTACTCTGATCATGCCAATGACCCAAGACAATTCCAAAGGACCCATGATAAAAATGCTATCCACCTTTAGAGAGCGAATTTATGAACTCTGAATGCAGATTGAATCATAGCATTTTTTATTTTATTTTTTATTTTGTAGGTATTTTCATTTACAATATGGCTAATAAGGAAATACATTTTCCATGACATCCCCCATATAATTGAAATCAAATTACTTGATTCTTAAGGAAGGTGAGGGAATCTAAAACTCAAAATTTTAGAAAAAATCTTATTAAACGTTTCTCTACATTCTCCACATAATTGGGAAATGTTTAGTGAAACAAATAAAATTATTTTTAAAAAAGAATATAGTATTATACAGGTTGAAGTTAGTATACCTTTCACTACTTAACTTAGTTGCTTTTCTAGTGATTATTTTAAATATGAGTCTCTTCTTCACATTGAAACTAAACCTGTAATTTTGGATAGGAGTTCTTTTATATCTGCCTTTTCTTATTAATTCCTTATTTCTGAAAATTTCTACCATTTCAATGACTTTGAGTCTTCAAGGTACCAATAGTACTGGGAATAAGTAAATCATTAAGTATTTGATTACTCTAATTAGCTTATCCAGGACCTTATCTATTTGCATCCTGTTGCTTTCAGTGACCTGAAGTACTTATTGTAGCATAAGTATTTTTCTTTTGCCTTCTCCTTGCATTCTCATTGTTCATGACCAGCTGGAGAAGTCTGAAAATAGGAGAATAAAGCCCTTCAGTCAGAAGTACCAAACCTTAATAATGGAAGAATCTCCTGTCATTCTGGGGTAGATATCTTTTATACCATGAGGAAGTTCCCCAACCTTATAAAACCTCATGATAACTCTTCACACCTAGTGATTCATGTGGGAACAAAGCTTCCAGCCTGCAAGAGTCTAGAGGACATTGCTAAATTGAAGACCTTGGGAAGACAAGAAGCAATGAATGAAAACTTTTTTTCTTAGACCTTATGCTCCTTGCCAAATGAGAACTGTTTGCTGAAACAGAACTGGTCTAAAGCTAGTGGTGAAGTAACCAGGCTATCTTAGAGCATGTTAGAGGGGACACAAAAACTGATGTATCCCCTAGGTTGTTGTAGAGATTTTAAAAGATTCAGAGAAAATATAGTGAGAATCACATTGCATAACATTATACAGGTGAAGTAAATTCAGATAGGAATGTAAAAACTTTAAGAATGAAGTGTTTTGGGGGAACAGCTAGGTGGCGCAGTGGATAAAGCACTGGCCTAGGATTCAGGAGGACCTGAGTTCAAACTTGCCTCAGACACTTGACACTTATTAGGTGTGTGACCCTGGGCAAGTCACTTAACTCTCATTGCCCCACAAAACAAACAAACAAAAAGAATGAATCGTTTGGATGAAGAGGAAAATTGCAACATGTATTTAAAAAGACTTATGGCTACAGAGGAAATTCATTGACTAAAATAAATAGATGGAAGCAAAGCCAAGCAAAAGAAGATAAATATATGTGTCCCATGGGTCTGTAGTGAAGGGAGCACTAAAAGACAATGATCTGAGGTTTCTGAAGAATACTAAGGAAATGCCAGGAGAACAATATCAACTTAATATCACTCCCCTGTCAAAACTTTGAAATTATTTCTTGCTCTTATATCCAACCACCTGACTGTCTGTTGCATGAACAAAGAATACCTAGTCCCCTAGCCTGGGGCCAAACTCCCTACTCCTGTATTGCTTTATCCTAAGGATTTGGATTTCCAGTACTCAAACTGAGTAAAATCAGATCTGGGTAGAGTTGGAGCTAACATAGTCTAGCTCTAGAATGTTTTAAGTAGCACAGATGTATTATGGATAATGCCAGTAAAATGTAAGTGCTATGTAGAGCTCATTTGAAACAACTATGAACCCTCATCTATCCCAACATAAGAACACACATTGAAAATTCATAGCTTGCTTTGAGATACTTCTGCTGGTCTGGGGGAGAGGTTAGGGCATATGATTTAGTAATAGGAACCCATTTCTAGCCCATTTATACTCTACTAGTAATTAATTAAGCATTTTGGGGAAAAGGTAGTAAAGAAAGCTAAAAGAGTTTTAAAATATACTGAAATAAATCAGACTTTTTACATATATGGCATATATATGTATATATATTATATCACAGAACTTACAGATAAAAAGCATCAATAAATCACTTCATTTATGCAAACTGTGTTAAATTAGACACAAGCTATGTCATCTGCCTATATACATAACTTCTACTGAGCTTACTTAAGCCCAGTTGAATCCAAGAAAATGTTGCAATGGATATTCATGATCCTGGTTTTTATTCACTACAGATGAAATTGCATGATATGATCATACTTTCCCCACTCTTTCCAAACTCCTGAAAATAATAAGTACAGAGGGGCAGCTAGGTGGCACAGTGGATAAAGCACCGGCCCTGGATTCATGAGTGCCTGAGTTCAAATCCAGCCTCAGACACTTAACACTTACTAGCTGTGTGACCCTGGGCAAGTCACTTAACCCCAATTGCCTCACAAAAAAAAATAAGTACAGAAATTGCCTTTCACTGTTCTCTTTCATGTTGTTTACACAATAACTCATTACCTCCCTATCCATCATCCTCTCAATTAATCCATTTAGGATATTTCTGATGATGAAATAGATACTTTCCTTTGTTTCCCTATACAATTTCTTTCTTCTTTTTTTTTTTTTTCTGGGCAACAAGGGTTAAGTTAGTTGCCCAGAGTCACACAGCTAGTAAGTGTCAAGTGTTTGGGGCTGGATTTGAACTCAGGTCTTCCTGAATCCAGGGCTGGTGCTTTATCTACTTTGCCACCTAACTGCCCCCTACAATTTCTTAAATTAACATTTGAAAGTTAAAATTTTAGTATATTTTCCCAAGGAACTAGGGAAGTGGATCCATGTTTATGCTGAATGGGAAAAAATCAAATTGATTTGTGAGTTTTAGCACATTTTACATTGTTTGCTGATAAAATATAATTTTTACTGTCTGTTATGTATATACTCTTTAGTCCCTGAAAATCTTGAAAAGCAAAATACTACCAACTGGAATGAGGGAGTGGTCTGTAAAGGCAATATGTTATAGTGGTAAGAAGATTTACTTTAGAATAGATAGAGCACTTAGTAAACACTATGTGTTAGGCACTGTGTTAAGTGCTGGGATACAGATATAAGAAGAGAAGATATCTTTTTTTTTTTTTTAATGAGGCAATTGGGGTTAAGTGACTTGCCCAGGGTCACACAGCTAGTAAGTGTTAAGTTTCTCAGGCTAGATTTGAACTCAGGTACTCCTGACTCCAGGGCCGGTGCTCTATCCACTGCACCACCTAGCTGCCCGGAAGAGAAGATATCCTCTTCTCAAGTAGCTTACATTTTAATAAGGAATATAACAAATAAAAGGGAGCTGGCATGGGGAGAGGTAAGACTGTCTTTGAAGGGGGCAGAGTCACTGTGAGGAGGAGGATTTTAGCGAGAGACCCTGCATGAGTCAAGTAAAGCATTGCTGGTTGTTGTTGTGGAGTCATTTTGTCTGTCTTATTTGGGGTTTTCTTGGTAAGGATACTGAAGAGATTTGCCATTTCCTTCTCTAACCCATTTTACAGAAGAAAAAACTGATGCAAATAGGGTTAAGTGACTTGCATGGGTTGACATGAGTAATAAGAATCTGAGCCTGGATTTGCACTCATGAAGATGTCTTCTTGATTCCAGGTGCAGTGCTCTATCCATTAGGCTACCTAGCTATCCAGAGCATAGCTGAAATCTTCCCAATATGCTAATTCCCAGGGAGGAAATCACTAATTCAGAGAGAAGGGCACTAGGACAGAAATTTCTCAGGGCAGGCAATGAAGCCAAAAGAGAAGGTGGAAGATTTTGGAAAGAGTCCAGGTATTAATATATTGGGGGTTGAATCTTGGATTTCTTACTTACCATCTGTGTGATCTTGGGCTAGTCAATCCATCGCTTTGGGCTGTCGCAAAAATTTCTAAATTCATAAAAGGAAAGAAAAATGAAGTCTCCAAAACACTGAAAATAGGTTTATTGAGAGAGGGTACCTGTCTTACAATAAAGCTGGCCTCTGGCAGGGGTAAGCCTGCAAAGACCCTGAGCAAGGCTTAAATGCTTATATACCTTACTAAATTTAGACACAACTCCACCCATATTATCTCCTGAGCCTATTTCAAATGGTACAGAACATGTGCATTTACAAATGGTCATTATGTAAAAAATCATGAACATGAGCTTAAGGGTGCCCCATCATGGCTGGGAGTCAGCCAAATGTACAATATGTGGGGCAAATTCCTAAAATCAAACAACCTTCAAAGCTAATTTGTTTGCTCAACTTAGAGATACTATTTTTAGTACCGCATTGACCATTTAATCATTGTGGGTGTCAAATTTAATATATGGAGAGTTAATTGGGTGACTCACTGAAATATTGGTGTCCCAGAAATAATGAGGGACCTCTAGGTTCAAAGCTCCCTCCCCTCCAACCTGCCCTTTTAGATATTTCTCCCAGGCCAATAAGAAAAGAGCCTTACAGCCTCTTTTCCACAAAAGGATCAGATTTTACTACTTGGGAATTAATTAAACAACAAAGGTGAAATGAATAAAAATCAAAGATAAGGAAGTAGGGAAAAAGAAATACAGATAAATTCTCCTAGGGCTAACCTAAGTCTATACAATCCCCAACTTGCTTCCAGTTAAGCTAATTCAAAAGAAAACAGGGCTTTTGTGTTAACTCACTACCTGGACATCTGGTCTAGCTGCTCATGCCACCAGAAGCGGCAGAAGAGAGAGAAGAGAAGCCAGCATTCCGGAAGCAACTCAGCCTCCCCTCAGCAAGCATTCACTTTTCCTCTCCCAAAAGGGGAGGTCTTTCAAAAGCTGCCTATAGAGAGGTTTCTCCTTCTGACCTCAGTAGCATTCGTAACTTCAGGGTGGGCCAGGTGTGGCCCCTCCCAAATGAGTCAGCTAAATTCCAATAATTTTTACCACATCATATTGCAAATGGACATGTTGTGATGGTCAAGGGACAAGTTCACAATACGTTATATAACATCTACGCCTATTTGTTGCATTACTATTAATTTCAGCTACTAAAGAAATAGGTAAAACACATTAAATCACATTTTTTAGTCAAAGAACTGATTTGTTTGAAGTTGAATCACTAAACTCTAAGAGTTGGGGAAAATTTCACTCACAGGTTCTAGTTAAGAGGGTCTGGCCATGGGGGCGGCTAGGTGGCGCAGTGGATAAAGCACCGGCCCTGAATTCAGGAGTACCTGAGTTCAAATCCGGTCTCAGATACTTGACACTTACTAGCTGTGTGACCCTGGGCAAGTCACTTTACCCCCATTGCCCCGCAAAAAAAAAAAAAAAAAAAAAAAGAGGGTCTGGCCTATTTGATCTCTAAGGTATAGTCCCACTCTAAAGTCTATGATTTTTTTTTTAATCATTAGATTTCAGTTGTTTAGGCTTCTAGTTGGAGAAATATTATAGTACTCCTTCCTTTAGAATGTATTTCTGTATTTAAATTTGCCCATTTTAGTTAGCTATAGGTTTTCCAGGCTCAACACAAAAGTCAATAGATGTCATTGTTGGACTTCTCACCTAGATTTTTTTTTTTTTTTGAGGGGGCAATTGGGATTCAGTGACTTGCCCAGGGTCACACAGCTAGTAAGTGTTAAGTGTCTGAGGTCGGATTTGAACTCAGGTTCTCCTGAATCCAGAACCGGTGCTCTATCCATTGCACCACCTAGCTGCCCCCCAGATTTTTATGATTGATAATTTTCTTAATCCACCTAAAAGAAAGGAAGATTGAAAGAACAAAAAAAAAAATCTAACTTTGTGATTCAATAATGGTTAGTGTAGCAGCATGGTAGGCCTGGGTCCAATTAGAGATGCTCTGGCCCTGAGGGGGATACTCTGACCATGGAGAAATAGAATTGATCAACTTGCTGGGGTTAGTTAGAGATTACTCTTTCCTTGTAAAAGCAAAGTAGTTAATTAACCAGATAGTGGTTAATCAAACAGATAACAATGCAGCCACCCAGAAAGCCGGGTACCTTGAATCTATAGCATAAGCTTAGTTCAGAGCCAGTCATGTTTGCTATATAATTAGGACCAGGTAGTGACAATAATCTCAAGTTAGAAATGTGGAATTTTTATTATTCATGTATCCAAATCATCATCATTTTCCAAACTGCTGTAACTTTTCAGTCTTAAGTTTCTCCCCCACCCCCTTCTCTCCTCTATAAAATTGTTATCTTCTCCTTTGTTTGGGGAATTGAAGCTTACACTTCTTCTCCTGGCCATACCTCTGTGTGCTGAATAATAAAACTTTTACTTAAATTATGATTGGATCGTGTGGGCAAGTAATTTTTTGAAAGAGGAATATTTTCAGAACCAATTTAGTGGTAACAGTCAGTAAGAGTCCCAAAAGAGTCAGCCTGATTTATTAGTGAAAAGTACCATTGGTTCTGATATAGAAAAATGGGGTAAGTAGGGTTATCTTCAGAAACCTCTAGAGTGGTCTTATTTGATTAGAATTAGCCCAGTCAGGATTTAGGCTTCCATAAAGGTCTTCCGTGTAATCTTGTTTACTCAACTTTAGTTGTAAATTGGACAAGTAGAAACATCTGGATAAGAGAATATGAAAGCTTTCCTAGGAAATATGACTGAGGTGACTCAGTACCAGTTTTAGTATGTCCTTGTACTTGCTGAGGTCAGCTTAAACCAGCAATCCTACATCAATGTTTGGTGCAGATATGTGTATATATGACAAACATTTTCAAATCTACAGTTTTGTGTATATCATTTCTCAATCTATTTCAAAAGCAGGAGCTTTTAATATATGGTAAATTAAACTTTTCCCCCTTTTCTCTGTCAATCCCCACCCTATCCTTTATAAGTTTTCTGGCTCACACTGGTCTTTACTCTATCCCTCCCTTTTGAGGGAATTGAGCAGAAGCAGCCTTGGTCTGTAATGGTTGACTTATATCTCCTCTCCTTAAGGAAACTGGAAACTCCTTGAATGTCAGAACTACATTACCTTTTTTCTTATTCCTTACAACAATAGCACAAATTTTAGGAATTTAGTGAGGACTCAATAAATCCTTATTGAATTAACTGAGGGAGAAAATGTTCCAACATTACCTGAGTTGGAGTCTTCAATCAGTGGAGGTTTAAGGAGTTTTGCAGGAGGGACAGCAGATATAATCAGTTCAGAATTCTCAGGTAGGTGAACTGCAAGAGTCCTCCAATGTTGGTCCCACATCCTCACCCAGATCCCCACCTCCCCAGCCCCGACCCCCCTCCCCCTTCAAATGTTGCCAGGACTCTGTTTTTGCTTGTGCCCCTTCTGTTGCTTTCTAGCATACTCTTTTCCTGCCTAAAATGGTAGGATTCCCCACCCCCACAGTCCATTTGAATGACTGGCTAAGCAGAAGGTGGAAGAATGGGGCCCATTGTTCTAAGAGCTACTTAAACTGGAAGTGTAGATTACTAATTGTTTTGGACACTGGGATGATTTCTTCCTCTTCCACTCACGTACAACTGCCATTAAGGGTAATGAGAGCTACCTGCATGAGTAACCAAGGGCAGAATTTGGCCCCTTTGATTTTTTCAGTCCTCCATTAGGAGACAATGATTTAAAATGCTCCAGATACTTTTCTTTGTCACATTTAGGTGGACAAAACATCTTAGCAAAGAAAGTCTTGGGTCAGTCCTTCTTAAATTGCTATAGTGCCTTCCCCTGGCACTTTTCAGAAATGCCCTGGCTGACCTTTAATCCTTCAACCAAAGCAGGAAGGTTTCAGCATTCTTTTAATGAAGCATTCGAATGTCCCACAATTTGATCAATCCCATTATCTAGAGATTACAGAGTAAGCTATTTTAGAGGGATTTTTTTTTGGTCCGTTTTTTTACTAGCTACCAATGTCATTTGTTATGCATTGTTTACCAGTGGATCCCCAAATTCCTCTGCTCTTTGAAGCTGACTGAAAACAGTGGAAGCCTTGCTCACCACAGGGCTCTCATAAGCTTCTTCTAGTGGGCAAGTGAGACAGACAAGGGCTGATCTAATGTTAGTGGCTTTGACATTTTAGTCCAAGTTAGAGGATCTTTGTCATTTCACATTTAGATTCAATTCATTTTTGAATGCTTTCAAGCTCAAACACTTAATATTCTTGAAACTGTTGCTTACTCCTGGGGATTCTCTCAATTTCTGAAGCAGTACCATCAGAGTGTGTGAGTGCGTGTGTGTGTGTGTGTGTGTGTGTTTTATGGGGGATGTTTGGGGGTACAGGTGTGTGAGTATATGGTGGGGTGTCTCTGTGTGTGTCTGTGTGGGGGACTGTGTGTGTTTGTGTGTTATGAGGGCTGTTTGTGGGGTATGAGTGTGTGGGTATATGTATATAGTGGGGTGTCTGTGTGTGTGTGTGTGTGTGTGTGTGTGTGTGTGTGTGTGTGTGTATGAAACTACTAGGTCAGACTCCTAAGGAAGTCTTTTGGAGGGCCTAAAAATAATATATTACATTTCTATAGTGTGTTAAGATTTACAGAGCTCTCTCACAACCCTGTAAGATGGCTAGGACAAATATCATTATCCTTAGAGAGGAGGTGACCTGCCCAAGATCACACAACCAGTACGGTGGCAATCAAGCTCTTTGGAAATCAGGCCCAGTGTTCTTTTCACTATAGTACCCTTTCCCCACTCTATAACTCCATGATCCTCACCATGACGTACTCCTAGGTATTTTTTTTAAATATTGGGACTTTGAACATTTATTTATAACAATTATTTTGAGAAATTTATTTACATTTGGTGTCTTTTATTCATTTTTAATATATGTATCAAGAAGGCTATTTATGTCCATCACTCCAGAAAAGTACATTAGTCAATCAAATTTTTTTGGAAAGCATCTATTATGTGACTGCCATGCAGCTGGCAGCTGGATAGTATGGTAAATAGAGCACAGGACTTGGAGTCAGGAAAATTTGACATTGAATTCTGCCTCAGATACTTATTAGCTGTGTGACCCAGGGCAAGTCAATTAACCTCTCTGTGTCTGTTTCTCCATCTGTCAAATGAGAATAATAACAGTACCTACCTCATAAGGTTGTTGTGAGGATCAAGAGACAGCATATATAAAGTTCTTTGTAAACCTTGAAGCACTTTTAATGCAACCTTGATGCTGAGCATTGGGGATAAAAAGGAAAAAGTGATAATAGTTTCTGCCTTCAGGGAGCTTACAGGCTTGCCAGTGCATACACACATGTATGTACAACCCTGGGCAA
This sequence comes from Dromiciops gliroides, assembly GCF_019393635.1. NCBI lineage: Eukaryota > Metazoa > Chordata > Mammalia > Microbiotheria > Microbiotheriidae > Dromiciops > Dromiciops gliroides. The sequence goes on along the minus strand of NC_057861.1, from coordinate 171,060,830 downwards.
GTCATTTAACCCTATTTGTCTCAGTTCCTCAACTGTAAAATTAGCTAGAGAAGGAAATGGCAAACCATTCCAGTATCTTTGCCAAGAAAATCCTAAATGGGTTCACAAAGAATTGGACATGACTAAACAACAACAAACAAAAGGACAAGTCTACACACACACACACACACACACACATGAGTCCAAGTAGAATTCAAGTCATCTTTATTTTGGCGCTGGAGAAAGTGACTGAAAGGGAAGTCAAAGCCTTCATCCCTGGGGACAAAGGCTTAGAAACATTCTCCTGCTCCAAAAGAGGGAAGACAAAAACTTTTATAGAGGATAGATGGGGTGTCCACTTGAAAAAACTGGAAAGTTCCCTTTTAGGGTGTTGTGGGGAAAGCTTGGGTACTTACCATATTACTGAGAGTCAAGGGGGATATTTTTGCAATGATCGTCCTGACTTTTGGGGTTATCTCTATCTCCTAGCTCCAGTCAGGTAGTAGCCACACCTAATTGCCTTTCCTGCTATAGAATTCTATCTGCCCTTACTACTTAGGTATATAAACTTTAATAGTCCTTTGATTCCTCAATATGTCTGTCCTGTTATCTGGTCATCTTTGTGTTTGCTTTTCACAGAAGAAACTTTTGATTTATTCCAACCCCATGTCATATATAATGTGCATACACATATATATTGATTATATCTATTCTGAGAGGCAGAACTGAGGAGGAAAAGCATGCCTAGCATATGTGGTAATTTTATTGGCGATTTTTCTTCTGTCTTATTCTTGATATATTGATTTTCCCTTTCAATCCTTAGATTCCAGAATAAAAGTAAATTACACTTTACTTCTAAGTATATCAGGAGAGAACATACAGTTTCAAAGTGCTCATGTGTTTAATAAATTACTATGAATTGCAAGATTAGTGATTATGGTACTACAGCTAAGAGTTATAGCTCCGAATGAGGTTCTTAATGAATATTTTTGTATTAATTTTTTTTTCATTATGGACCCATTTAGGAGTCTGGTGAAGCCTTTGGACTCTGATAGTTGGCCTTCTATCTGCAGGAAAGAAGACTGCAATCATATGGAGTCTAGCAGCAATTCTAACATATACATTAATTTCAATAAGCATAAATGATAATCTTGTTTTAATTTTTTTTTGGTGTGTAGTTGTTTCTTCCATTTATATTGTAGTTACTGTATTTTTTGGCTCTGTTTGCTTCAATCAACATTTTCTCATATAGATCTTCTAATGCTTCTGTATACTCATCACACATAATTTCTTATACTATAGTAATATTCCATTATATAATGTATCATGATTTGTTTAGTCATTCCCCAATTAATGCACATCTACTTTGTTTCTTATTCTTCCTATCAAACAAAAGAATGCTAATATAAATATTTTGGTCTATGTGAATACATTCTCCTTAACAATGGCTTCCGTGGTATATACGTCAAGTAATGGGGTCTCTGGTTCAAAGGATATTGTTATTTTAGTCACATTGTTTGGACAATTACAAATTGCATTCCAAAGTGGTTATATCCATTTATAGCTCCACCAACAGTGGATTAGTGTGATTATCATTCCAAAACACTGCCAACTTTGCCTAGTACCATTTTTTATCATTTTTGCTAATTTGCAATATGTGAAATAAAACTCCAGGGTTGTTTATATGTTAACTTCTCTTATTATTAGTGATCTGAAGCATTTTTTCATATCATTGGGCATACTTTGCAATTCTTCTTTGAGAACTGTTTGTTCATATTTTTACCACTTATCTATTGGGGAATGACTATTTCATATTTATTAAATGTTTTAAAATCTTAGATATTAAACCCTTATTAGAGTCATTTGATGTGAGCATTTTTTTCCATTTGACATTTCCCTTCTTGTCCTAGGTATGCTAATTTTTCTATGTAGAAGCATTTCAGTTTTATTCAGTTATCTCTTTTACACTTTATAATTGTTTCTATTTCTTTGTAGTTAAAAAAGTCTCCTATCCGAAAAAAATTTCTAGATGTCTGCAACACCTGTAATATGATATGAAATATCTTTGATATATACATATTGATGATAGGTATTGCTGTGGTTTGTTGACTGCATTCATAATCGAAAAAAATGGTAAATTTCAATTAGAACTTAGTGAAAATAAAGGTGCAATATTTCCCTCATTCCAGTTTAGTATCTTATGAAATTTCTCCATGGATTCCTTGAGGACGCAGCTTAACCCCTTTTTAAGAAGTGAAAATATTTCCCATGGGAGACAGTGAGATGTAGAGTGGGATGAGGAAATGTTAGAGCAATCTAACAAATAATTTTCAAGTAAAAATACATTTACAAGCCTGGTGAAAGATATTGCTTATTACATATATGGTAGGGTTTCATGGCATGTCACAATATCACTGTAATGGGAAAATGCACCAAATGTGAGAATAAATATGTATGAGGAAATATAACTTTAGCTGCTTATCTATTACATAGTCTCAGCCGCTAGTATGTCTAGATTAAAATTTCAGAAAGGTAATAGATTTTTATAATTCCTTAGGATTGTCTATATTTTAGCCATTGTCATGTGTGGACTACCTATATCTGTGATATGTTTTTGTTGTTTTCAGTATCACTCAATGTGTTCTCTACACACAGGTTCATCCCAATGTCTCTGCTTCAGTTCAACAAAAGGTGTTTATGTCCTTACTTCTAATGCACTTTTACTACCTTTACATTAAATACAAAAACTTCAGTCCTAACAATATTCAATGGCCATTGAAGTTCAATTCAATTTAATACCTTTCGAAATATATTTTACTGTACTAGTCACTAAAGATAAAATAGTAGAAAATGGTAATCAAGGAGTTTATAGTTTAGCAGAGGGATACAACAAAGAAATATAGCAACTAAAAGAATAGTTATGGGTTCATAGAGCTCAAGCAGAAAGGGCTGAGAGATTGGGAAGGGGGGATATTAGCTTCTAGCCAGGGGATTCAGGGAGTCTTTTATGAAGGAGTTTGTCCTGAGGGAGGAAAAAGTATTTCTACAAGTATAAGTGCAGAGGGAGTATGTCTCAGGAATAGGAGATAGCCAGACAAAATCAGTAAAGCAGAATAGGGAAGGACAAGTTTCAGAGAATGACTAGCAGTCCATTTTGGATTAAACATAGCATGAACAAAGGGAAACACTGAGATTATGCTGAAAATTTAGATTGAAACAAGACTGTGGACAGCCTTGAATACCAGTTAACAAGTTTGATTTGGTCCAACAGAGAGTGGGAAGCCAAAGAAGATCTTTGACCAGGGCATGAACTAAATTAGACCCGTACATTATTAAGAAAATGGGAAGCATGAAGGGCATATTGCAAAAGGAAAAAAAGTAGAGACAAGGTAGTAATAAGAATGTTTACTAGTGTTATAGGAAGGGAAACAAAGGGGAATAACTTTAAGAGAGCTTTCAGATGCAGAATCAGCAGGACTTGAGGGAGTGAAGGATGAATGAAGGGGAAAAGATGCCCCAAATTTTGAACCTGTGACTGAGTATGGAGGGATTATGAAAGGAAAATGGAAAGTTTGTAGTGGAGACAAATTGAGTCTGGAAGACGATATATTCAGTCTTGGAAAAGCTGAGTTTTAAATAGCATTTGAAAAACTCAAATGGAGCAGAATATGTAGCATGTAGTTGGAAATTCAGAATTGGAACTCAGTGGAAGGAAGACCCAAGGCTGGAGAGATAGACTTGGCTTTAATCTTCATATAGCTAATAAGTAATGCCATAGGAGTGCATGAGAATACTAAAGAAGAGAGTGAAGATAGGTTGGGGGTGGGGAGTCATGTGTAACAGAAAGGTCAAGTAGAAAACAGCATCTCCTTTCCATCCAAGGGGTATTGCAGGCAGCATGAGACTGGAACACAGACATGGAAGGTGCATATGATCTATAGCATGTATTTCATCATTTAGTTTGTCTTTAAGGAGAAACCTGGTGAGCTGATATCAACCCCTTGAAACTTCAGAATTCATAGCCAGTCAGGTGTGGATTTCCTTTACTCCAAATGAGAACAGGCAGCAAGCATACACCCAGTAGCCTCAGGGCAAAATAACATTTTTCCAAGTCAACAAACATTCATTAAGCACTCCTTTCTGCACCCCATATTAATCCAGCTGTCACCTGCTTCCACTGTTCTGATCCTGGATACTGCCTAACCACCTGCCACACATTTCCCATGCTGTTAGATCCAACCTTCTGGATTTGAGGTAGAGGTACCAGATCACTAAGTCTTAGAGTTGGAAAGAACCTCAGAAGACACCTAATTCAACCTACACCTTTTAAGAATTCTTCCTATAGCATATCCAACAAGTGGTCAGCTATTCTGTGCTTGAAGACCTTTAGCAATAGGGAACCTACTTTATCCCGAAGTAATCCATTGCATTAAAAAAAAAAAAAAAAACCAAACCAAACCAAACCAAACCAAAACAAAACAAAACAAAAAAACTAAAACAAAAAAACCTTAAAATTTAGGTTAAGTTTAGGTTAAACTAAAATCTGCCTCTCAGAAACTTTTACCCATTGCTCCAAGTTCTGCCTTTTGGTGCCAAGCAGAACAAGGATCATAAGATCTTAGACTTATAAATGGAACAGCCAATACTCTTTCAAGAAATGTCCACATTCTGGGGGCACCTAGGTAGCACAATGTATAGAGCACTGGTCCCAAACTTAGGAGGACCTAAGTTCAATCAGGCCTCAGACATTTGCTGTCTGTGTGACACTGTCAGTTAACCCCATTGCCTCACCCCCCCCAAATAAATATACAGATATAGATATAGATATAGATATAGATATAGATATAGATATAGATATAGATATAGATATAGATATAGATATAGATATAGATATAGATATAGATATAGATATAGATATAGATATAGATATAGATATAGATGTATATCTACATTTTTATTGAACCTAGAAAATAACTCTGTGTTAATATGCTTCTAATCCTTGGAAGCCAATCTACATATTGGGCATGCCCAGATATTAAGTGCCATTTGCTGAAACTCAAATCAATTAATCAATACATGATAGGCAAAGTTATCCAGGTACTGTGACAAGTGAAGAGGATACCAATAGAAAGAACAAAACAATCACTACTGATAGAGAGAGCTTACATTCTAATGGAAGAAGCAATAAGTACATATAAAATACATATACAGCATATCTATTAAGTTAATAATACATGCATATATGTACATTTATATGTATATACATATATTTAACTACTTTGTAAATATAGTTTGGGAAGGAGAGCATTAGGAAAGGTTACATGAAGAAGATGGTACCTGAGTTGTTCTTAGAAGGAAGAACCTTAATCCTCTGTCACCCTTATCACTTTCTCTTCTACCTAACTTCAATACATGGAAACGTGTAGAATGGACCTCTGAATATGATCCCCTAAAGCATGCGTACACTCAAGTACAGAATGCAGCTGTTTGTTCTGGAAGTTTCAAAAGTCAAAAGTATATAGTAGAGGGTCCTTGAGAGGATTTATTGCATTCTATTCTGTAATATTCTATACACAGATGTTTAACCAGAAAAAAACCTAAAGTAATTTTGATGATGTGTTTAATGTCTGACTTTATCTGGGGATGGGCAAAGTTCTTAGAACTATGTGGTGATGCTTTATTAGTATGGCTACCATCTCTGCCCCTGTTCCTAATAAAGGTGCCTTTGATACATATGATTCAAACAGTGTGAAACTGTGTTCATTTTACTCTAGTGATGTCAGAGCGATCTATAGGCCATTTTTGAAGCCATTTTCACAGCTCTGCATAGAATCGGAGCAAAGATCAATGTCTTCCTTTCCCCAGCCCCACAATAGCATGGTGTGTGTATGTGTGTGTGTGTGTGTGTGTGTGTGTGTGTGTGTGTGTGTGTGTGTGTGTGTAATGAATGGCAATAGGGAATCAAAGATATAGAAAAATTAAGGCTATAGCCCAAAGAACACGAATAAGGAGCACTTTATAAAAACAGCTATGCTCATGAAAACAGCAAAGAAATTAGATTTGGGGGATCAAAGTCACATTCTCTAGGCTAGCTTGCTATTTAAAATAACTGCTTTAAAAACTTTTTTATAATTGTAAGATCATTTTATGCTCTTAAAAGTCACAGACACAGACACGGACAGACAGACAGTGTGTGTGTGTGTGTGTGTATGTATATATGTATATATATATATATATATATATATATATATATATATATATATATATATTCATTTTTTTACTTTCATAAATTATATTTCCATCAGGCTACAACAGAAGGGGCACTAAACTTAGAATAAGAAGACATGAGTTCTAGTCCTGTTTCTGTGAGCTGAATAACCTTGGACAATTCATTCATTACATCCTGACTTCACTTTCTTTTTCTATAACACAAGGGGGTTACAATAGAAGGCCTCTAAGGTCACTTTTGCCTCTGAAATGTTATGATTTTGTGAGAACATAGGAGATACTTTCACATCTACTTTGTTCACCTGTACTTAAGGAGGACCTACTCTATGTCTCCTGTATGTGGGCTCACAACAAGGATGAATCTTGGTTTTGTTGGACTGTATTTCCAAAATCTTTCTCAGGGTAGAAAGATATTCTCATTGTAAAACTTGGGATACTAAATGTCTTTCAGGAACTAAAGAAAGTTCTGGAAGTGTCTAAAAGGAAAGAAATTTAAATTCTTTCCTGAAACAGTCATATTAGAGAAAAGAGACAAATTTTCTATGCATCCAAGGTAAGAAGCTCTATAGGTCTTTGATTGGATTTGACATTTATATACTTCATCACTCTGTTATATCAAGCAACACTACATCCTAGCTACAAATGCATATTTATTCTCTTTATTTGTTAACCTTTGCTTCAGTGCACTCATGACAAGATTGCGTGGCTATGGAGCTATGCTGTAACAGTTTTTTAATTTCAGTTGTTGCTTAAAGCACTATGTTGGAAATTAGACACTTAGCACTTCAATTATTGTTGATTTATTCATTCCCTCTTGTAGAGAGATACAGTGACTATAGTCACTATAGTAAGGATATCTTAGCTCTGAATGCAAATGCCAGTTTCCATAGCTTACATCCTGGCAATGACAAGATTGATCATCCTAGACTTTGGATAACTACATTGACATCTTATAGAACTTGGCAGCCTGTTTTCCATTCAGTGGATAAAGACATAAAAGGAGAATCATATAGGAATTTTTTGATTGAAATGATTTGTTTTAAAAAAATATATTTAGAATTACTTTGCAATTAATTTTTCTATAGGAAAAATATAATTTTAACATTGGTTTATGATGTTCTTTTGTATACTATTCTAATAAATATAGTATTAAAGAATCATCTAGGTGATGGAACACCTGGGAAAGAAAGATACGTTGGAATAAAATGTTGTTTCATTTGAAGGAGAATACTTGAAATACTCATAAAGAATTCCATACTCAATTACTACAACTCTAATTGTAGGAATGTAGTGTGTGTGGATATATGTGTGTATATGTGTGCACATGTGTATATATACACTACAATTAGAGTTGTAGTAATTAAGTATATACAAACACATACATATATGCATACATATATATATATGTGTGTGTGTGTGTGTGTATTGTTGCTGTCGTTCAGTCATTTTAGTCATATTTGAGTTTTTGTGACCCCATTTGGGACTATCTTGGTAAAGATCCTGGAGTTGTTTGCCATTTCCTTCTCAAGCTCACTTTACAGATAAGGAAACGGAAGCAAATAAGGTTAAGTGACTTGCCCAGGTTCATAACTAGTCAGTGCTTGAGAACAGATTTGAACTCAGGAAAATATCTTCTTGATATCAGGCTTGGCATTCTATCCATTGTGCTACTTAGCATCCCCTGTGTATGTGTATGTGTATTTATGTATGTATAATATTTTTCTTTTAGTCAAACATTGTCATGCCCCCAATCACACTCAACAGTTAAGTATCAAAAGGGGCAGCTATTTCAAGGCAAAAGGTACATTCCTAAAACTATAGCTTATGAGTATGTGTATGTGTATATGTGTATTGATATATGTTTGTGTATACATGCATGTATGTGTATATTTTTAATAGTCATAAGAGACAATTCAGTCAAAACAAAAGCTTTTACCCAGATGGTATCATAAGAACAGTAGAACAATAATAACAAATCAACTAGCCCCAAGTCGCCATTAACTCGTCCATTCTTTTGCAACCACAAACAGTATTAGTGGAAAGATTGAACATATACTTATAGTGCTGTTAAACAGTCACAGACTTAGGAAATGAAGGAGACCAAGGCAATTAACACCTTTTGCACTTCAAGTACATGATGTCCTCTTGTGGTTTCTTCATGTGGCTGGCTACCCCTAGGTACAGGGTCTCTTCTGGGCAGATCTCTCAGCTGTGCTGCTGCAACCTAGTTCTCTGAACAGCATAACTCTAACCAATCAAGTCTAACTATTATTTTGTTCACTTGCCATCCTACATGATGGGTTTTGTATATCATTTTGGGTACTCATGCAACTTGTAACCCAAGGTACTGACAGGTCATTATTTGGCCTTTTAATGGCTCAGAGGAGGGCAAATAGCAACTGCTTCTGTTTTGGCCAGAACCCTGAGGGCCTTCCCCTCCCAGACTTCCTTCCTTCCTTCCTTCCTTCCTTCCTTCCTTCCTTCCTTCCTTCCTTCCTTCCTTCCTTCCTTCCTTCCTTCCTTCCTTCCTTCCTTCCTTCCTTCCTTCTTTCCTTCCTTCCTTCCTTCCTTCCTTCTATCCTTCTCCATTTATCTATATCTATCTATCTATCTATCTATCTATCTATCTATCTATCTATCTATCTATCTATCTATCTATCTATCATCCATTTATCTATATATCTACCTACTTGTTTGTTTCTTGCTAAGACCTGGTAAAGACCTTAGCTTAAAAAAGCCAAGGTCTCCCAGTGAATCTGGGGCCATCTCCAGTCATCCTGAAGTATATCTTCCCACTGGACTCAGATGGCTCTAGAGGAGAGAAAGAGGCTGATGACTTTGCACAGCATTTCCTCACTTAAATCCAGTTCACTGAAAGTCATAACATCTCCTCCTTGTGTCATGGTCCTCTTTGAGAACAAAGAACAAACAACAAAAAGTTCTGCTACAAGATCAATTCTTAATGTTCAGTAATCCTTCTGCTCTAGCATTCTGGAAACATGATTTATAAAAGTCAAAACATGAAAAATTACGATTTGGGAGAAAGAAATCTCCTCCCCACCCTCCTGCCCCATGGTAGAGTGTCAAGAGAAATGGCAAAGAACACAGAAGAATATTTCTCTAGCAGGATCGTGGAAATGAGTTGGGTACTCTAAATATATTTTATATGAATCCCACACAGTGGTCTCTCTGTCTCTGTATCTGTCTATCTATCTGTCTGACTGTCTCTCTTTCTCTCTCCCAAACACAGAAAGACCTGGTTTTCTTTATCAGATGGTCAAAGCACATTTGACCAGAAGTCATTAAGGTACAGGACCATTTGCGCATATAATTGTGGAGCCACTTTAACACATTTCTGGGATTATGTTCTTTATTTAACTAGTCTTTCTAATGCCTCATTTGTAAAGTGGTACTCAACACCAAAGTAAGGTAATTCTATTGAGGGAAATGATTTTTTCATTGTAAAGTTTCCTAATACATTAAACTATACTACGACAGACCTTCAAAATGTTATTAATAGTCAATAGAATTAATAGAATTGAAGACTACTTTTGTTTTTGCATCCTCAAATGCCTCCAAAATATTTAGTAATTAATAAATGTTAATTGGATTACTTTGTAGGCTATACTTTTTTCTCTCCCAGATTATTTTCTAAATCAGCCAATCAAGGCACAGAAATAGATAATCTGAATACCCTACATATTAATAGTTTATTTCCTCTCTCCATTTATCTCCCTTGTAAGAGATGTTTATATAATTTGAGATAGAGACTAATGGTGGAGTGTTGAATCTATTCCTATGATTTTATCAGTGGGAGAGGAAATTTTCTCCACTGATGAAAATTAGCACTGCACTTATAACTTATAATTTTAGAGAAGTATCTCAGACATTGAGGAGTTGTTGGGGTTTTTTTGTTGTTGTTTTTTTGTGGTCACACAGGTAATATGTGTTAGAACTGCAACTTGAACTAGATCTTTGTCCATTATAGCATGCTTCCCCTTATATGTAGAATATTTTCATTAGAACTTCAGTTTTAAGAGTTTCTTACATATTTTGTCTCTCTTTTAGACGCCTTTAGAACTAATCTTTCAAAATCCTCAAAATTGTGATACTCCCACCTTTGACAGATGTCTTCACTTTAAAATTGGCTCTGCTAGTTGTTCTGCTCATCTGAATTTTATTCAGGAGTATTTCTGTTTTCTCATATAGATCACCTAAGACAATTATGTTAGTTCTTCAAGTGTAGTAAATCTATTATAACTGATGTCCAAAGAAGTTTATTGTACAAAATATTTATTATTTCTTCTATTTCTCTTTAGTTTTCTATCCTGTATTCAGTTCCATTTTTTACTCTTCTAAGGACAGTTTTTCTTTGTTGGATCTCCCACCAACTTTTCTTTCCAAATCTTTTCACTCTCAGCTATGACTTGTTATTTTATGGAGCAGTATGACTTTTAATTTTCCACTATCCTCTACTGTAAATTTTTATTAACAAACTTATATTCGAAGGACAGCTAGGTGGCACAGTGGATAAAGCACCGGCTATGGATTCAGGAGGACCTGAGTTCAAATGTGGCCTCAGACACTTGACTCTTAACTAGCTATGTGACCCTGGACAAGTCACTTAAACCTTATTGCCCTGCAACCCCCCCCCAAAAAAAAACCAACAAGCTTATATTTGAAATAAGGCCTACCTTGGCAGCCATATTTCTTTACTTGGCAAGAAGGTAGAGTGTTTGCTGGCTAAGATCAGTATCTATACTCGTTTTGTCTCTATGTCAGATACCACCAAGTTTGGTCACATAATGAAAAGACAGAACTCATTGGAAAAGACCCAAATGTTGGGAAAGACTGAAGCAAAAAGTAAAAAAAGGATAGCAGAGGATGAAATGGATGGATAGTGTCATGGAAACAATGAATATGATTTTTTTTTCTTTCTGTCCTCTGTACAATAATTGAAGTGAACCTCTGTCCATAATTCTTCAAGTACACTATATACTAGATCTAATCCCTTAAATCTATTTATCAACTCTACTTCATGCTCATAGGGCATGTTACTTAGGTCAAACCTATGGGGTCTGATGGTTTTCCCTACTTTCCTCAATTTAATTCTGATTTTTCTTTTTTTTCTTTTCTTTTTTAATCATAAAGGTATTTTATTATTTTCTGGTTATATGTAAATATAGTTTTCAACATCTGTTTTCATAAGATTTTTAGTTCCAAATTTTTTCTCCCTCCCTCTCTTCCCCCCCTCCCCAAGACAGAAAACAATCTGATATAGATTATATATGTACAATCACATTAAACGTAATTCTGCATTAGTCATCTTGTGAAAGAAGAATCAGAACAAAAGGGGAAAACCTCAAAAAAGAAAAGAAAAACAATTTAAAAAAGTAGAAATAATATGGCTCAATCTATATTCAGAATTCACACTTCTTTTTCCTGGATGTGGACAATATTAAATCATAGAGGTGATAATGGTAAATCTAATTTTTTCAATAAGTTCATGATCTGAGCCACAGTCAGCTCAAGGTCTTGTTTTAACTGACTCTATGGAGCTTATCCACCTTTGGCTGCAAAGTATATAATTAATATGATTTTTATATTCACCATCTGGTGATATCCACGTGGAGTTTCCCTTTGGGTCATTGAAAAAGATTATTTGTTATGATACTCTTTGTTATGTTGACAAAACTCTTATTAGTCTCTGCTCTGCTTCATTTATTATTCTAGCATATCTAAAATATTTTATAGCACTCCTGCACATCTTTCCCTATGATCCTTTTGCATTGAGGTCACCAAGCATGTGTCCACCCGAATTTGGAAGATCTTAGCAAGTTCTTAACATAATTTTTCTACGTTCTCATCTTTTGAAACTTATGTTAGCGTATAAAACCTAATTATTTTCATATTTTTAATGATTATTATGAGTACCGTGATGTCAGATGAGCAAATGTCATCATGTGTCTTAATACCTTAGACAGAATAAAGCCTTCCCAAGAAGAACCTGTGAGGCATCCTTCAATTTAGCTGCAGCTTCCTGTTATTTAGTTCTACATATAGTCAGAATGTCCAAACTGACATAATGCTCTTACTTTAGTTTGAAGACTACTTAGTCATTGGTTAAGAATTTCACACATATGTTATCAAAAGCTAAATAAATATTTATAGATGATCTAAACATGAGTGATTTACAGCCACCTCTACATGTTTTTGATGTTTTAACATATTCACTGCAGAAACAACATAGGACTGAGGGACATTTAGTATTTTTCTTTATTTTTTGCATTGCCCTGGACAAAGAATTTATCACCAAGTGGCCAGATTGTGGGTTATGGGCTTCTTAATACTTAGATAAAGTAGTTCTAAGAAAGAAGTCATAGAAACATATTATCAATACCATATTAGAAGGTTTGCACCATGGTAGAAACTGAACTTGCACTGAGCCTTTAGAAATCCAGGATCATCTCCAAGCCACTATTAGACAAAAGAATTTGTAAGGTTAGAACTTAGGACAAAAAACAACTATCCCCTACATTTTAGAAATTATGAAATGGTGGGGATGATGGTAGGGACAAAAGACAGAGAAAGTTCTTTAGAAAAAATAAGCAGGAGAAAATACATTCAGGTTTTTCTTTATTTTTTCTTTTTTTCGGGGGGGGAGGTTGGGGGAGGGGATGATTAAAAAAGACTTCACAGGGTAGGTTACTCCAGAACTTGGTAATTCCCACTCAAAAATCATATTAATATGTCTTCTTGAAACCATGGATAGACCTTTCCACATCAATTATTATGAGTTGGAAGGCATCCCAGTGGACAAGCTATCCCACCAGGTCAGGGGATAATGATAAATGCTACTTCATCTTAGATTGTAGGAAATAATGACAGATGGCTACATGGTTTTGGACCTGATTGTGAAGGAATACAAAATTCTACATTATGCTGAGAACTCTGGGAGGGCCCCCATACTCTTCCCTGTTCTCTTGAGAGAATCTGTGCTCTCAGTATGTGGTGAAACAGCTGACTCCACCCAATTCTGGAGGCACTTGTTGGTTTCTGATAGGGCTTCGCAAAATTACCTGCAGTGTAGTCAGCTTTGTAGAGCACTGGTCTAACAATTCCTACAAACACTGTGGTCTTTGGAATTAAGTAAGAGAACTTGATTTCGTAAGTCCGTCAGTCAAAGATAGGGGACATGAATTTGTTTGGGTCTGTGGTGAGAGACAGGACTGCCAAATCCCAACTCCTTATTTGGAGGAAGTGAGAAGATAGGGCTCACCTATGTTGATGAGTAGAGTCTGAGAAAAAAAATCCTTCTAGGAAAGGAGGCAATGATCAAGGAGCCAGATATAGATACTTGGTGACCAAACTTAAGAGCCTAAGTGAATAAAATGGAAAAGGAATCAATCCATTGCAAACTGATAGGTTTCAAAGAGAAGCAGTGAAAGCACACTAGGATGTTGAGCAGTATTTGTTAGGGAGATGTCCTCCTGCAGTTTCTTTCCTGAGGCAGCAGTAGTGCAGTCAGCATACCTATTACTCTTCTTGTTGCCTTATACTTATTGATGATAATTGGCAGAGGGAAAACTGGTACCCTTCCCAGTCTTTCCTCTCTGTGAAGAAGCATAACTACAGGATGTTGGGATTAATTTGACTATGGAATGAAAGGTTTCTTTTTGTCTGGACTTTATCATATTTTTGGCAATATATTTTTTTTCCTGCTGGGCCATGTTATCAAACAACCACATGGATCACTGCTTCAAAGATAAAAAGGACAAGAGAATTCTTCATATTTGACTTTACTCTTTCCCTAACCCTCTCCTATCCACACAAGATAATTCAAAGTCACTAAAGGTATGGCCATAATGCACTAGGCTATAGTCAATTTGACTTAGATGTAGAGATTTGGACATGTTATTTTTAGTGATGAGTGAAAGACATTTTCATGGTATTGTGACATATAAAATTATATGTGGTCACCCTATTACTGTCCCAAGTTTAAGGAAAATTAGCTGGGGTTTATCATATATTTGTTACTTAGAAATTAGAGGCTACTGCACCAATTTTGGGCATTAAGCATTTGTTAAAGCATATTAAATATTAGTAAAGAGAGCTCACATGGCTCTGAAAGATAGGAAAGCCTAGTTAGGAAATAGAAGAGAGAGAAAACTGGGCCATGTGGCTCCCCTTCTGTGTTCCCAGGCCAAGAGAGAGATCAGGGAGCATAAACTCTCTGAGGGAAGCAAAAGAGGCAGCCCTTACACACTGCTTAAAGTTAATTGGCTAGCATCATTCAAATCTATTGGTTCACTGGATTTGAGGGTGGTCCATGAGCAGAACGTGCTGAGGTCAGAGTTCAGAGAACACATCCTCTGGCAGGAACAAGGCTTTCAGGTGGGTTTCAGGTTTTGAATGAGGTAACTTCCTGACTCTGGGCTGGCCTTAAGAAAGGTCAAGCCAGGCTCTCTCAGCAGAGGCCTCTGGGAGTCCCCAAACCTCTATTAATAATAATTTTCTCACAGTACCAAAATCTACGGATTATCACTGAGTGATCTAGGCCAATTTATCTGTCCTTTGGTAGGGAAAAAAATTTCATTACTACAAAAAAATTACAATGCATACCACAAAATCATGCAAGTTTTCATGGTAGATAGGAAACTATTATATGTCATTCTCATACGCGCTACCATTAGCCTGTCAAATGATTCTTTTTTGTGTGTGTGTGTGGTTTTTTTTTTTGGTGAGGCAATTGGGGTTAAGTGACTTGCCCAGGGTCACACAGCTAGTAAGTGTTAAGTGTCTGAGGTCATATTTGAACTCAGGTCCTTCTGAATCCAGGGCTGATGCTCTATCCACTGTGCCACCTAGCTACCCATCAAATTATTCTTAATATTTCATAATTTGGGGGTTCTGGGCTTTGTTATTCTTTTCTTCTGAAAGCTAGCTGTCCTTCCCCTTCCACAAACAAGTCTCCTTAAGTTGCTGAATTGTTCTTGACTTTCAAAGAAGAGCTTATTGCCAGAGTTGTGGTTGCTTCTCTATAACTATTCCTGTTTAGTTATTCTGTGTTTTTAAGAAAATATATTGTAGTTTCTGTTGCTATTTAATTTCACTTCCAGTAAAAACATTCCCTATATCTGGCTTTATTGTATTTGCCACTTAAGAGTGTAGAATTTATTATTATGTGCTTAAAGCAATCATTGAACACTGACATTTTAAGGATGACAATAATCCAAGTAATTGTCATGCATTCAGTTAACTGAAGCTATCTTTACTTCCTGAGACAACTAATTATAATGCAGTGTTACTATCTCTTAATTGTAGGCATGTTTGTTTTGTATTTATTTTGGTTCTGTAGACTGACTTCAAGGACTTGCCTAGAATTAGACTTTGGCAACTTGCCCTCATTTCCTCTGTTCCCTTCTGTGCCTAAATGAAAATACTACAGCAACAATGTTGGAAGGGAAACAAGGGCAGCTTTCTTTTTCAACAGCCCTTCAGCCAAGGAATCCAAAGAGTCCAGGGTCAGATCCCAACAATAACAACGATAAAAAGTACATATTTCTATAGTACTTTATGGTCTACAGAATAATTTCATGAAAATAACCCTGAGAGGTAGGCTGTACAAGCATCACTCTCATTTTACAGATGAAGAAATTGATGTTCAAAAAGTTTAAACATTTTACCTAAGGTTACAAAGCTAGTGTCAGAGCAGGTGTTAAGACATAGATCTTCTGTGATCATATCTCTACTCCCCAATCAAAATTCCATCTTTGAATCACATATTTTATGATTGAAAAGACTTTCTAGTTTTACCTTAAATATACCAATAGGTGATTTCTAATGTATTACATATGCCTTGTTCTTCCTGCTTATTTTAAAGGCTTATTTTAAGAAGGGTTCTTCCCAGACCATTGTTAGTTTCTTTGCCTTCATCTTTCTCAATTGTGTACCTTGAATAAAATATTTTGAAAAATAGCCATCCCTACCTTTCAGCTTCCCTGAATGTGGAAGTAGAGAATAGGTTCCTGAAGCTGTGAAGGAATTGGAACTTTCAGCCACCCATGTGCATAGACTTTATCCAGTTACCATAAAGAGAATGTATCTAGTATCTTCACAGAGGTATGGATTAGAGGCAAGGAGATTTGTTTTTTAACCTGAAGGCTCAAAATCTCTCTTAATCCCCATTAGGCAACAATAGTCTAGTTTATACAGAATTACTGCAATTGCAATATAAGTAGTATTTGTTTTTCAAGGTTGTAAAAAGATGACCTTTTTGTAATGAAAGTCCTTCAAACTGTATATTTATCCCCTTTACCATAGCAGAAAAACACTAGTGATTAGACATTCTTCCATTTCAAGAGTCTGGTTTGTGAAAGAATGATTCTGGTGGAGGGCAGAATATCAGAGGTGAGTCGGGATGACAAAAGGGAAATAATACATAAGCATTCTGACCAATGGAGCATGGATTCTGAGCATCGAGATGAACATGAGTCTAATTTGTTTATAAATCCTAACCAAAAAGTCCCATCTCATTCTATTGAGTACCTGCAGGGGAAATGAACTTCTTAAAGCACTATGGATTTAAGGACAGAACAATATATGGTCATTGTCTTCTTGGTCCTTTTGGTCTAAAACATAAGTGAATTATATCTAATATATTTTCTTAGAAAATTAAAGGTTAGGGGCAGCTAGGTGGCACAGTGGATAGAGCACTGGCCCTGGATTCAGGAGGATCTGAGTTCAAATCCGGCCTCAGACACTTGACACTTATTAGCTGTGTGACTCTGGGCAAGTCACTTAACCCCAATTGACTCACCAAAAAAGAAAAGAAAAGAAAAGAAAAAAGACAATTAAAGGTTAAAGACTGTCTCATATATTTTAAAAAGTGTCCCAAAACAGATAAATATGAAAATTCAAAGCAGAAAATCACTGACACTCTCATTTATAAACTTCCATTGTTTGGAGTTACTCATCTCCTCTCCATCCTTACTTAATTTTAGTCTTTTTTCCCTTGTAATCTCTTCTTGTTTGTTATATTTAAAGGTATAATCACAGTTTCTTCCTTATTATTCATCTTCCTTAATTAGGACCTTGTTACTGCTCTGAATTTTTGACCAGTTATGAATTTAACACACATGGTATATATCTATCAAATTGAAAATTTGAGATAACAAGCCTGAATAATACTTCATCCTTTTGAAACTTTAGTCAGCATTCTGGACAATGATGCTACTACTAATCCAAACCATCTGGAGCACAACTTTTCAGATAAAATATAATGAAACAAAATGGTTCAATTCAATTAACAATATGAAAGAATACAGTTATCCCTTTCCTCCTGCAAAACAGGTCACAGTCTAAAAGACATAATAAAATAAGACGTGAAGAAGAAATCATCCAATATCCTATCACCGTATTTTATTGTCCAAGTATAGTCATGAATTTTTGTATAGGATACTTCCCAAAGTTATAGCATAGGAAGTTTTACCATGATTTGTCATTAATATGGAAGGAACTAGTAGAATGGTTCAATGATACTTGACTCCAAATTCAGTGGACCTGGGTTCAAACCATACATCTGACATGAGCCATAGCTTGGACAAATCAATGAATTTCTTTGGGCTTCAGTTTTCCCATCTAACATATAACAGGATTGGAGTAGATAGCTTTTGGTAGCCTCTTCAGTTCTACATCTGTGATTCTATGATTTCAAGGCCCTATGTTCTCCCTTAAAGTTGCAAACCATGTATATCCAGTCATTTGTATCACTTTGGTATGAGATGTCTCCTTCAACTTCATTTTATTGATTTGTTTTCACTAATTTCTTGTTGGTTCCATGCATCTTTTTTTCTTCTACTCAGGAAAAATCCAATTATTATGAGTTTACTACATGGCAGCTGCTGTGCTAGATGCTGGGGTTAGAAAGAAAGGAAAGATAAAAATGCAAGACAGTCCTTGCCCAGGGGATAGAGTTCTGGGTCTAGAGTCAGGAAGACCTGAGTTCAAATCCAATCTCAGACGCTTACTAGCTATATCACCCTGGGCAAATCACTTAACTTTATTTGCCTCAGTTTCCTCATCTGTGAAATAAACTGGAGAAGGAAATGGCAAATACATCCAGTATCCATCAAGCAAGCCTCAAATAAGGTCACAAAGAGTTGGATACAACTGAAATGACTCAACAGCAACAAGAATGCCCTCAAGGAGCTCCCATTCTAAGAAAAAGATATGGAAAAAACTCTGTATATATAAAAAGTATGTGACTAGCAATGGGGTGGGGTGGAGGGAAGATGGAAAAAAATGGTATTGAATCTGTGCTTTGATGGAAACCAGGAAAGCCAGGAGGCATAGTTGAGAAGGGAGAAAATTCCTGGTATAGGGATAACCAGTGAGAAGGTCCCAAGTTATAGATCGTGTGATGTATCAGGAGCAGCAAATAGGGCAGTACCCTTAGATCACAGGTACTGTGAAAGAGACTAGTGTATAAGAAAACTGGAAAGGTAGGAATTTGTAGGTAGTGAAGGAAAGGCTTTGAAAATCTGACTGGGAGGGAGCAGCTAAGTGGTACAGTGGATAAAGCACTGGCTCTGGATTCAGTAGGACCTGAGTTCAAATCATGCCTCAGACACTTGACATATTAACTGTGGGACCCTGGGCAAGTCACTTAACCCTCATTGCCCCACCCAAAAAAATCTGACAGGGAATTATACCCATATACATTTTAGAAAGCAAATATTTCACTCAGTCCTGCTGTCTTATTTCATCTTTCCTTTCATCTAACATTCTCTACTTATTTTATTACAAGTTAATCAGCTGGTATTTTTTGCTCCTTTGATTTCAAATTATTAATGTCATAACTCTGAGAAAAAAGAGTTATCACATTTTATATCATAGTTTTCTTTCACAATTCTTATTGCTATTGTTGTTGTTGTTGTGATTTGAAATTGGAGCTTGACTCTAGCAAGATACAATCCCAATCACAGTAAATTGTTTTTCAGAGAAATAGAGAAAGGGATTGCCCCTATGATTTCATTCATACAAGGAACTTTCTGGTGAAGAAACTGATGACCAGAAAAAAGAAATGAAAATAAAATGTTTATTAGACCTCTGTTTACTGGGATAGCATATGTTTCAGAATTAACTATCATTAAATGTGACTAGCTCTTCATGATATGTTCAGTATGTGGCCAGTTTAAAAAAAAAAGTTTGACAATCAGCATGGTGTTTTAGACAACTGTTCACCATACATTCGTTTAAATAATCAGACTAAATTTCTTTTAAGATCACATAGTAGAAAAATCGCATTCCTTTTTGCGTTCCTTATTTGTCTACATTTTAGTGAATCAAGTGAAATTTTCAAAAGTCATCTGGTAAATAATACAAAATAAATCTTCTACCAGCTTTTTGCTTTTATGTATCTATGTCAGTCAGTTTAGTTGATCAAGTATTTACCAAGGGTCTAGGGCATTCCAAGGTTTGGGCTGCCACCACTTTTTGCCACTATCTGAATTTCACAATCCCATTTCCTCACACTATTCCTTGGGCTTGGAATGTCTTCCCACCTTCCATATCCAAGCCTTTGAATTTTTTTTTTCATCCTTTATAACCCAGTATTATTCTTCCCTGACTTCCTACTTGCAAAACCCATACAGTACTCTTCTTACTTTTTTTCTCATTCAGGATATTATCATCTCATTTGAAACCTCCCTTATATATTAATCAAATATTTTTACTCAAGCTCCATGAAAGTTGGGAACATGCCGTTTCTTATGTTGGACTCATCCTCAATACTTACCCCAGTATTGTAAACATCATCAGGAGTATCTGTGGAATAGTTGGCCTCTGAGGTTCCTTCTGGCATTAACTTTATGACTGTAATCCTTATCTCAATAGTAATTGCTTTACTATATAAGCAGTGCAGTGAATAGAGCACTAGAACTAGAGAAGGGAAGGCCTGAGGGCAAATGTAATCTCAGACACTTACTAGCTGTGTAACCCTACCTCAGTTTTCTCAACTGTAAAATGGGAATCCTTTTAGGATTGAGTATCACATGAGATCATAATTATAAATCAACCCAGTCTTTGACAGATAATAAGTGATTTATAAAAGTTAACTATTGTTCTGCTTGTTGTTATCAGCAACAGATTTCTGGATTCTTTCCCTTCTAGGAAAGAATATCTACAGTCAATCCATATTAACTAACTAACAGCTTTTATAAACAGGCACTTCTTATTATTTTTCCAGGTTTTTGAGGTCCTGCTGGCAACAGATAATACATTCTTCTGAAAGGAATTGTCCAAACAGTCTTTAGACAAAACAAATAAATAACTTCTTGTAATCAGTGGACCAATTTCCCCCCCACAGAATCACAGAACTTAGAAGATGAAAGGGACTCAGCAGCCATTTAGTCAATCCTGTATACAAAAGAAATCCAAAATATGACATATACCTGGCAACTGGTCATCTCCTTTCTTCACAAAGACCTCCAAGGGGGTGGAACCCATCACTGTATTCCACTTTAGGACATCTTTAATTGTTTGGAAATTTTTCCCAACATTGAGCTTAAATTTGTCTGTTTAAAACTTCTATAAATAGCTGCTGTTACTTCTTTCTGGAACCAAATAGGTCAAATACTCTTCCACATGATAGCCCTTCAAATGAGGTAATATTTGTAAAGCACTTACCCAGTGCTTAGCATATAGTAGGCACTTAATAAATTCTTATTCCCTGCCCCACCGCCTGAAGACATCTATTATATTCCTCCTGCATCTTTCCTTCTTCAGACTAAATAGGTCCAGTGTCTTTAATCAAGCCTCATATGTCACAGAGGCAAGACCCTTCAAAATTTTGGTTAACCTCCTCTGGATACTTTCCAGGTCAGGAACATCGTTCTTGCAGAATTAGACAGAGTCTTGCAGATGATGTCTGATGAGAATAGAATTCATTAAGATGATCACTTCCTTATTCCTGAAAGCCAGGCTTCTTTTTATGAACCCAAGAGAGCTTTGGATTTTGTTTGCTTGGGTTTTTGACTGTCACATCACAATGCTAACCGATATTGAGCTTAGAGTACACTAAAACCCTCAGGGCTTTTTCAGAACAACTACTATCTAACTATGTTTCCCTCACGTTAATTTTAAAACATTTCTTTTGTTCTTCCATACTTAGATTTTCCCTGTGTCTCTCTCTTCTTCCAATCATAGAGCCCTCCCTCAGAGCAATGATTATTGTTGTTGTTGTTTGTTCTTCCTTCTGGAAGAGGTCCATGACATCAGGGTGATGTCATGACTTGCAGTGAATTGGATTTAAGTGAGGCAGGGCTATGCAAAGTCAGCAACATCACTCTCTCCCAAGGAGCCATCTGGCTCCAGTGGCAAGGTATATATCGGGATGATATACCTTGATGTTTAGGGCAATTGGAGTTCAGTGACTTGCCCAAGGTCACACAGCTAGGAAGAACAATGATATTTTTTAAAGGGAGGGGGGAAAACCCCCACAAAATTGACTAACATATTAAAAAGATGTAACATTACATGGAGTATTCTACATTTGTGGAATTTGACCTGTGCAAAGGATCAGGGGGAATTTTCTTAAGTTGCTTTTTTGGAATCAAGCTAATTGTTTATAATGTTACAACTTTTAGCTTTGGTTGTTGTGTTATCATTCTTTCCATTTATATTGCTTTAGTCATTGTGTATATTGTATTCCTGGCTCTGCTTCCTTCATATTGCATCAGTTCATGTCCATCTTTCTATGCTTCTCTGCATTTATTATGCTCCCCATTTCTAACTGAATAATAATATTCCATTATATTCATGGACAGTTTGTTAAGACTTTCATTTATCAGTTTGTGGCCTTATATTCTTCTTCTAGTTCTTTGCTACTACAAAAAGTGTGCTATAAACATTTTGGTATATTGTGATTTTCCTTTTGTCATAGACTTCCTTAGAGTATATGACTTTTAGTGAGATCTCTTAATTTAAAAAAAAAAAACTAAACATTTTAGTCATTTTCTTCACTTAATTTTGAACTGTTTTCTAGAAATGTTAAATTAAGTTATGGCTTTACCAACAATACACCAATGTGCTTGTCTTTTCCACACCTTCTCCAGCATTGATTTTTATTTTTTTATCTTTGCCAATTTGCTTGGGTATGAAGTGAAAACTCAATTTTGTTTACAATTTTTTATTACTACTTTGGAAAACTTTCTTATGGTTGTTTATCTCTTCCAACTTATATTTATGAAAAACATTTTTATTATACTCAAATATGAAACTTTACATTTTTCTCTATTGAAGTTTATCATGTTAGATTTGTTTTTATGGGTTAGCCTGTCCAAATTCATTCCGAATCTATGTTTAACTTCTAGATTGTATTCTCAAAATTGAACATTTTGGGGAAATGCTATCCCAACAATAGACTAAACAAGTAAGGTTCTCTATTTTTTTTTATTCAATGTCAAGTTCTCTAAAAAAAAAAAAAGAACTCATATTACCTACCTAATTTAGTGAAATTGAAAACAAAAACACCATTGAATTAATAAATAAAAATTGGGAATGGTTAATAAAACAACCAATAAAATAGATGCTTGATTTTTAAAAAAGGAAAACAGATCAGGAGCAGCTAGGTGTAGCATTGGATAAAGGACCATCCCTGGATTCAGGAGGACCTGAGTTCAAATCCGACCTTAGATTCTTGACACTTACTAGTTGTGCAACCTTGGGCAAGTCATTTAACCCTCATTGCCCTGCAAAGAAACAAAAAAGAAAGAAAGGAAGGAAGGAAGAAAAAAAGAAAAAAATCAAGTCATTGGTATAAAGAAATGAAAAGGAAGTTCATCTTAAAATAATAAGTGATATTTATCTAAAACCATCAACAAACATCATCTGCAGTGGGTATAAGCTAGAAGCCTTCCCAACACAATCAGAGGTGAAGCAAGGATACTCATTATCAACTATATTATTTAATATTGTACTAAAAAAATGTGAAAGAAGGTAGTCTAGCTATACCAGATCTTACACTGTATTATAAAGTGGCAACTATCAAAACAATCTGATAGTGGTTAAGAAATAGGGTGTTAGATCAGTGGAATAGAATGGTACAACTTACACTATAGTAAATGACCATAGTAATCTAGCATATGATAAACTCAATGATCCAAACTTTTGGGGAAAAAATCCCCACAAACCTCAGTATTAGAAAAAACTGGGGGTAGCTAGGTGGCGTAGTGGATAAAGCACTGGCCTTGGATTCAGGAGTACCTGAGTTCAAATCCGGCCTCAGACATTTGACACTATCTGTGTGACCCTGGGCAAGTCACTTAACCCTCATTGCCCCGAAAAAAAAAAAAGAAAAAACTGTTGGAAAAACTGGAAAACAATTTGGCAGAAAGCAGGTATAGACCAACATCCCACACCATATACCAAAATAAGGTCAAAATGGGTACATGATTTAAACATAAAGGGTGATACCATAAGCAAATTAAGAAAGCATAGAATAGTTTATCTGTCAGATTTATGGACAGTGGAAGAATTTCATACCAAAGAAAATATAGTGAGCATTAAAAAATGTAAAATAGGTAATTTGAATATGTAAAATTATATAATAGCTTTTAAACAAAAACAACCAATGCAACAAAATCTATAAGGAAAGCAGAAAACTGGGAAATGTTTTTTGCAACAAGTATCTCTGTTCAAGGCCTCATTTCTCAAATATATAGAGAACTGAGTCAAATTTATAAAAAATACAAGTCATTTCCCAATTAATAAATGGTCAAAGGATGTGAATAGGCAGTTTAAACAAAAAAATCAAAGATTTATATAGTCATATGAAAAATGCCCTAAATCACTATTGATCAGAGAAATGCAAATTAAAATAACTCCAAGGTACCACCTCACATATAAGAATGGCTAATATGACAAAAAAGGAAAATGTTGCATGTTGGGGGAATGTTAGTTGTAGGAAAATTGGCAAACTAATGCATTGTTGGTGGAGTTGTTAACTGATCCAATCATGATGGAGAGCAATTTAGAACTATGCCCAATGGACTATAAAACCGTGTATACCCTTTGACCCAGCAATACCACTGCTAGATTTATATCCCAAAGATAACCAGAAAAAGGGAAAGTATTTGTTTTAAAAAAATCATTAGCAACTCTTTTTTTTGTGGAGGCTAAGAATTGGAAATCACAGGGATGCCCATCAACTGGGGACTGGCTAAACAAGCTGTGTTATATGAATGTAATGTAATATTATTGTGCTATAAGAAATGACGAGCATGATTTTAGAAAAAAAAGCAGGAAAGACTTAATGAATTGATGCACAGTGAGCAGAACCAGGAAAATGTTGTGCATAGTAACAGCAATATTGTGCCATGAAGAACTGTGAATGAGAGCTATTCTCAGCCATACAATGATTCAAGACAATCTTAAAGGACTAATGATGATGCATACTATTCACTCCAGAGAAAGAATTGGTATTGATTGAATACAGACTGAAACACGTTATTTTTCACTTTCTTTTTTTTTTCTTTTGAGTCTCTTTATAAAAAATGACTAATATGGGGCAGCTAGGTGGCGCAGTGGATAGAGCAGCGGCCCTGGAGTCAGGAGTACCTGAGTTCAGGTCCGGCCTCAGACACTTAACACTTACTAGCTGTGTGACTCTGGGCAAGTCACTTAACCCCAATTGCCTCACTAAAAAAAAAAAAGAAAAAGAAAAAGAAAAAAAATGACTAATATGGAAATGTTTAACATAATAGCACACACATAACCTATTTTTTGCTTATTGCCTCAAAGAGGGCCAGAGGAGGGAAGCATATAATTTGGAACTCAAAACATTAAATTAAAATGTTTATTTTTTTAAATGAAAAAGGTGAATTGGCAACCAATGAAGAAGAAGTAAAGGCAATTATTAGGAGCTATTTTATTCAACTCTCTGCCAATAAAAGTGACAATTTAAATAAAATTAATGAACAGTTTCACAAGCATAAATTGTCTAGATTAACAGAATAAGAAAGAGTACTTTTAAAAAGCATGATTCGGTGCAACTAGGTGGTGCAGTGGATAAAGCACCAGCCCTGGATTCAGGAGGACGGGAGTTCAAATCCGGCCTCAGATACATGACACTTACTAGCTGTCTGACCCTCAGCAAGTCACTTAACCCCCTTTCCCTCCAAAAAACAAAACAAAACAAAAGCAACATTTATAAGTCTGGAAAGGTAGTAGAAGTCGTATTTTGGTGGGTTTAAATGCTATATTGAAGAGTCACTTTTCTTTTGAGCAATAAGGAATCACAAACAGTTTTTTGTTTTTTTGTTTTTTTGTTTTTTGCCTATGGATGTAAATTGGACTGTTTTATCCTTTAGGAAAATATTTTAAAATAATATTTTATATTTTACAAACTACATGTAAAATAATTTTAACATTTATTTTAAAAAAATATTGAGTTTAAAATAATCTCCCTCCTCCCCTCCTCCCTCACTGAGATGGTACGCAAGTTGATATCAGTTATACATTTGAAACCATGCAAAATTTCCATATTAGTCATGGTGTGAAAGAAAACAAACCAAAGGGAGAAAAATACCATGTAAAAATAAAGTAGAAAAATAGTATGCTTTTTCTGCATTCAGATTCTACCAGTTATTTTTCTGGAAGTGGATAGCATTTTTTTAATCATAATTCCTTTGGAATTGTCATGGATCATTGTATTGCTGAGAATAGCTAAATCATTCACAGTTGATTATCATACAATATTCTTATCACTGTGTACAACATTCTCCTGGTTCTGTTCATTTCATGTTTCATCAGTTCATGTAAGTCTTTCCAGGTTTTTCTGAAACCATTCTCCTTGTCATTTTTATAGCACAATAATATCCCATTACAATTATATACCACAACTTGTTCATTCCCCACAATTTCTAATTCTTTGCTTCAACAAAAAGAGCTACTAGGAATTATTTACTAATTGGTCCTCTCCCCGCTCCTTTTTAAAAGAAATCTCTTTGGGATATAGTTCTTGTTGTAGTATTTCTAGGTAAAAGGGTATATAGAATTTTATAGCCCTTTGGCTATAAAAATTCCAGAATCTTTGGATCAGTTCACAACTCCATCAACAGTACATGAGTTTTGAAATTTTCCCACATCCCCTCCAACATTTGTCATTTTCCTTTTCTGTCATGTTAGCCAATCTAATCCTAATTATTTTAATTTGCATTTCTTTAGTCAATAGTGATTTAGAGTTTTTTAAACATACATACGTGTGTGTGTATGTGTGTGTGTGTGTGTGTGTGTGTATAAATCTGATTTCTTCATCTGAAAATGGCCTGTTCATATCTTTTGACCATTTATCAATTGGGGAATGACTTGTATTATTATAAGTTTGAATCAGTTCTCTATATATTTGAGAAATGAGACCTTTATAAGACACTTGCAATAAAAAAAAAAATATTTCCTAGATTTCTTCATTACTTCTAATTTTGGCTGCATTGGTTTTGCTTGTGCAAAACCCATTTTAATTTACTATAATAAAAAATATCCAGTTTACATCTTGGAATGCTCTCTCTCTCTCTTGTTGGTCTTAAATTCTTCCCTTCTCCATTGATCCAACAGGTAAACTATTCCTTGTTCTCATAATTTGTTTATGGTTTTACTCGTTATGTCTAAATCATGAACCCATTTGACCTTCTCTGGTATACTATGTAAAATGTTGGTTTGTACCTATTTTATGCCATGCTGTTTTCCAATTTTATCAGAAGTTTTTTGTCAAATAGTTAGCTCTTGTCCCGAAAGTTTCATCTATACATTTATCAAAAGTAGATTATTATGGCCATTTACTGCTGTGTATTGTATACCTAATCTATTCCAGTGATCCCCTAATCTATTTTTAGCCAGTATCAGATTATGCTTTAGGAAAACTAATCTTACCATTGTATGAAGTATATATTGAAGAAGGGTGAGTCTAGGAGCAAGAACATCAATTGGGAGTTTATTGAAGTAGTACTGGGTCTATGAAGCAATAGAAAAAGGAGATGAGAGATATTGTGGAAGTAAAAGCAACAATATTTGACATAGGAGTGAGGGAGATGAAAGTGTTATGAATGATTCTGAGGTTGTGAAATCAGGAGACTAAAAGGATGATGAAACAATAGAAATTTTTGAGAACAAATGGGTTTTGAGGGAAATAAGAGTTCTTATTTGAAGAGGTTGTGTTCACATAGTAGACTGGCCAAGTTACTGAGCAAGGCAGTTAGAGGTGAAAAGATGACCTTACTTACCCATGGGTTCATTACTAGCTTAAAAAAATAAGGACCAGTGATCACTGTCATAAAGATAAAATGAGCTATATTGCTCAGCTCCTTTTATATACCTTTTTTCAGGTTGAATGTTGTTTTTTATGATTTATTTTTTTTTAAATGTGCCTCGAATGCAGTGGATAAAGCACTGGCCCCAGATTCAGGAAGACCTGAGTTCAAATCCAGCCTCAGACACTTGACACTTACAGCTGTGTGAACCTGGGCAAGTCACTTAACCCTCATTGCCCCCCCCCCAATGTGCTTTGATATGCACTTTTGTCTTCTACCATAGGAAAATGTGTGGGAAAGAAACTAATGTGTTTTTCCTTTGACCCTTAAGCATATTAAATGGTCTTGATTGCAAAGCTAACCTTGATTTCTCCAAGTTAAATAATTGGGCCCATGAAGGGCCCGCTCACAATCTAGAAAGGGATATTTGGCCCTAGATGATGTTTGCTGTAAGGAGAAACTGCATCAAAATCTGGCTGAAGAATACTCTGAAAAGTACTTAAGTGTGTGGGAAAGTTTGTAGGACTTCTGCCCATGTAGGGGGTAAGGGGAGAAAGTCCATAGGCAACCCATTTTTTGCTCACCATTTCAGTTTCAAGTGTCCAGAAGGTACAGAAACCCTCTATAGAGCTTGACTTTATAGGGACTGGATAGAGTTCATTTCTCTTTAAACTATCTACAATCCCAAAGAAAACCTTAATCTTTCAGGAAAAAAAACAATAACAAAAACAAACAAAAAAACAAGCAAAAACAAAACCTCAGTGGTAAGAGTCATTTGCAATGGAAGCTGCTTCATGGGTAGTGACTCTTTAAAGTAGAGAAAAGCAAATTGTGCGTTTAAGGCTGGCAACCAAGAGTTACATTTTAAAGAGGACTCAATAAGGAGAGAAAAGACCTGCAAGTCCTGCAGTTTCAGAGACATGAGCTGCCTTGGCCCATGTATTAATTATATGTGAATGTGCCTCACAGACACTGTACTCCAAATTTCTGCCAACTCTTCGTAGAGACATTGTGTGTGTGTGTGCGTGTGTGTGTGTGTGTGTGTGCCCAAGGTTTACCAGAGGGATGTGTTTTTATCACTATTGTTCTTACTACATAATCTTGATTAGTGCTTTTCCTTTAAGCCAACTGTGTTTATCTGTTCACTATTACAGGTAAATTGTTAGTTTTTGAGCTGTAACTGTAGGAGTACAAACCTATAGGGTACTCTACACATATATGATAGTTTATCCCTCACCTCCCCATCTGAGAAAGGCACTAGCAGCTGGGGACATTAGCAAAACCCTCATGTAGGAAGTAATATATGAACCAAGGTTTAAAGGAAACTAGAAATTATAAGAGATGGAAGTGAGGAATGGATAAGTGAATTCTAGGCATGGCGGGGTATGGTGGGCAACCTGTACAGATATTGAGTAAAGAAATGAATATGCTATGTGAATATTAAGAAGACCAATTTAGCTGGATCATAAATTGCATAAAGTAGCCATAGAATGTAGTATATAAAGCTGGAGTCAAGTTGCAAAGTACATTAAATGATAAACAAAAGAAGTTATATTTGGGTCTTTAAGTTAATAAGAAGCCACTGAGGTTTACTAAGTAGTGTAATGACCCAAACAAACCTACACTCAAGGCATTTTTTCCCTTTTCAGCCTGCTCAAATGAGTCAATGTATATAAAGCACCTCAATGAGCAAAACACTACATGAATGTCAGACATTCCTACTTTTCTCTTTCATTTTTCCCCAATATTCTTTCACCTCTAACATCTAATCCCACCCCTGCACCTGTAAATCATTTATTCTTTATGTCCACTACTTCAATTCTGGTAAGTCCATCTTTTTACATCCTTAGAGCCCCCTAAATGCTGTTACATAACTGGTTATAGCATTGCAAATGACTGGAACATGCTCCCTCCTTACCCCAGATTCAATCCTTAAATTTCTTGCAATGCTTAGCTCCGCTACCACTTTTTTTTTTTAATGGGACAATGAGGGTTAAGTGAGTTGCCCAGGGTCACACAGCTAGTAAGTGTCAAGTGTCTGAAGCCGGATTTGAACTCAGGTACTCCTGAATCCAGGGCCAGTGCCTTACCCACTGTGCCACCTAGCTGCCCGTAGCTACCACTTTTAATTGGAAACTTTTACTGATGCTCTAGTTGTTAGTTTTCTACTTCTTCAAATTATGTTGTATCTCTCTGTCCTTCCAGTAAAATATAAGCTCCTTAAGAGCTAGGATTACTTTTCCTTTTTTCTTTATCTTCAAAGCACCCAGCAGAATACCTAGAATATAGTAGGTACTTAATAAAAGCTTATTGAATTCAATTGATTGAGTGCATCACTTATCTAGTGATATAAGATAAAATACCAAACATCTAAAAGTAAGTTAGAAAAAATCAGTATAGAAAGCCCAAGTTTTAGCTTAGTTCACTAAGTGCTTGGATACTATGAATACATTGGAGGTTTTTTTTTCCAGTTTTATATTCAGTCATTTTTTACACTTAGAAGGATCATCATTATTACCAGCACATATGTACTCCTCTTATAACTTCTAAACTCTGTATTGTAGGTTGATACTATTCACCATATCTCTGTTCAATTGCTCATATTCTTTGTTCCAGTAGACATAATCTCCTTATTTTTGTTTGTTTTTTGCCAGGGGCAATGGGGGTTAAGTGACTTGCCCAGGGTCACACAGCTAGTAAGTGTCAAGTGTCTCAGCTCGGATTTGAACTCAGGTCCTCCTGAATCCAGGGCCTGTGCTTTATCCACTGCACCACCTAGCTGCCCCTATGGGCTTATTTTTTTTTTATTTCTTCTTCTTCTTCTTCTTCTTCTTCTTCTTCTTCTTCTTCTTCTTCTCCTCTTCCTCCTCCTCCTCCTCCTTCTTCTTCTTCCTCTGTATTTCCAGCACCTAGCACCAACCCTTAAAAATAACATGCAGTTAATAAATTCTTGTTGGATTGGAATGGATCTCAATATAATCTCACAAATAAAGGGGAAATCTACTTTAAAAAGATGCCTCCCTCTGTCCTTACTTTCCCTGATTTTAATAGTAGATTTAAAATTAGTTTTGTATATTAATTCAAGTGTCTAGATTTGTCTTAGCTGTTTCTGAACTCATACTAGAAAACATTGTTCTTTCTTAGGTTGAATTGTATACCTAGATGTTATATACAGGCTGAGAAGGTAGTTCTTATGGACAAATACTTTAAGTATGTTACATGCCCACTTTGTTCATTATCATCTGCTATGTCATTGTTGTAACTGAAGTTTTGTCAAAGTTAATTGCCTCTAAGTTACTGTTATAGTTGCTATTATGAATTTTACTATTTTAAATTATGTAACTATTTTCATCTATAAAGTGCTTTGTAAACATATTAACTAATTAAGCCAGACAAATCCCTGTAAATTAAACATTGTTTTCCCTTCTGATAGATTAGCTGGGGGGTTAAGTGACTTGCCTAAAGCTAGAAAGGAAGTTGGTGTCAAGACTAGGAGCAGAGCTCAGGAGTTTCTCCTTCCCACCCCAATTCCCTAGCTCAGTCAGGGAACAAAAGTTGTCCTCAGTCTTCTTACAGTACATTTTTACTATCATAAACACTCTCTCCATAACATCTGTTCATATTCTCTAAGAGAATTTCCCTTGAAAGAATAGATGCATTCTAATACTGTGTCTAGTATTCATTACTGCATGTGTTCCAATGAAAAATCTTATTCATAAATGGCAAAATGAATGTTCCTAAAACAGAAATGTACACACAAACACTGAATAAAAGATAAGTGCTTTGCAAAGAGGCTTTGGATTTAGGGCTTTAGTCACCTTTTACTCAAGGGATGCCTTTGTTTTGCAAGTTTGTGCTCAAAGTTATTTTTCTTCCTAAAGCAAATATACATCAATCCTCAAAAAAACCAGCTTTGCCAAGGCTGATCTTTCATTCAGTTAGAAAACTCACAGTAGAAACACCCAATGTGACAGTCTGGGTATCTGTTTCCTCAGTTTTTACATACTTTATTTCATTCTTTCTCATTGAAACATTCATACAACTGAGCTAGATGCTCTGAATGAGGGATTCTTGCCATGTCACTGGAGTTAATCATAACCTAAGAGGTAGCAGGCAACATTTGAGGATCCTTTAATTTGATTTCTCAGCTAATTCTTAAATTGAATTATGCAATGTTATTATTAAATATAATCAATTTGAAATGTTATATTAAATTTATAATATTCCATTTGACAGAGAAACCCTTGTTTGGGGGGAAAGGAGAGATAATTATTTGCAAAATATTACCATAAGGAGCCATTTTGAGAAGTGTGGATTTCCCCAAGTTCTCCAAAAGATAAAAGAGTGGATACCAGTTATTCCTAATAGATTTACCTGGTTATTTATAGATGAAGAAAGGGCTATATTGTCAAAAAAGATTTTTAAATTTCCCACATAACTAAAAATGAATAAAAATAAAAGCAAATCTAGAGCATTTTAGTTAATATATAATGTTAAATGCATATGTCATATTGGCTTTAATTTATTTATATTAATCAGTCAACAGTGAACCAATTTGTGTCAGTTCAAACTGGAGTAAAAACTTGTCTTCATCAGGTAAATGATTCATAATTTTTACCATTTTTTTCACTTGGTGGGGTTTTTGTACTTATCTTATAAATAAGTGCCTTATATGGATGAATTTATTTCTATATGATATGACATAATTTTTCACCTATTCATAGTCATGAACTTTTTACTACTTCCTCTATTTCTGACCTGAAAAGCCTCATCCAGATTTATAGATTCTCAAAGGAACCAGAAAAGAGCCATAATAACCTTTTTACAGTAAAATGATACTTCTATCTTTAACACATGAATATGGGTAATGGGTTAACTTAATTGATTCTGAAATAATCTAAATTTTTCTTTTACCTAAAGACTCATTAATTCTTTCAAATCTTGAATCAACCAACTGATTAGCATTCAAAGATCATTAACTGGAACTCAGTAGTCATATTTCTCACTTCTACCAATATTCAAAGATGTAGTTTTTTGAGGGCATGGTGACTTGAAATCACAAAAGTAGCAAGCTGCTTTCTTACTAATTCTCTACTTGGGTTATACCTTCTTGTTAGCTATTTTTCTTTTGTCCTTATCATTCCAACATATACTTTTTCACAGATAAAGCAAAATCAAAATGATAATTGAATATTTCTGCATATTGGGGGGGGGTTACTATACCATT
Organism: Dromiciops gliroides; assembly: GCF_019393635.1. Lineage (NCBI taxonomy): Eukaryota > Metazoa > Chordata > Mammalia > Microbiotheria > Microbiotheriidae > Dromiciops > Dromiciops gliroides. The sequence continues at coordinate 171,028,091 of NC_057861.1, read as the reverse complement.
GACCCTAAGGAGAAGTCCTATATTTTGGTACAATATTCCCCTATATAGCAAAGCAGCAGAAGTAACAGCCACAATATAACTTTCTGATTTCAAAATTATTATTAATAATTCACATTTATTTAGTCCTTTTCAGTCTTCCTCCTTTCCTCCCTCCCTTCCTTTTTCCCTTCCTTCCTGTGAAGTAAATAGCTAGAACATTAATATCTTTTTACAAATGAGAAAACTTATTGAGTCAAAGTGATTTGTCCAATATGATGCAATCAAGACAGTATTAAAATTGGAAATGATCCAGATTCTTGATTTTAAGTATGCATATAGAGTTTTCCCCCAGTGCTCCACACTATTTCTTTGGCAGACTTTAAGTTATGGTAAGTTACCACAAATCCCAATATAGAATACAATCCTAGCCTCAAAAAAGTTTGCATAGAGCAGTTTGGGAAAGGAATGTTGACTTCTGGTAAATCATGTCTTAGGCAATAGTAGAGGGAGCAAAGGTTCAGAGTTGTCTTTGTACCAGTAAAAGGAGGTTGAGGATTATGCTGTTCTGTAGCAATATGATATAACTATCAAAGAAGACACTCCTGTAGATGGAATATATATATATATATATATATATATATATATATATATATATATATATATACAAATATATATATATATATATTTTTTTTTTACTTCACGAAGGAGATGGAATAACAAGTCAAATAATCTTCCCTACACTCTGCTCTCTCTCCTTATCAATGATCATGTATTAACCCGGAACCAAGTTCCTTCTTTGTTCCTGACTCACAAGAAAGTCCTGCAAATTCTTACGGTCTATAGTAGAATACTTGAGGTTAGTCACAAAGGTGACTGTTATTTCCTCGACTACAGAATCTCTTTGATAACTGATGGGGATTTTGGGAGACACGTCTAACAGAAACCAAAAAGAGATGTACAAAGACTGAGGATGTACATATACAAATAGTTGTTGATGTCTGGGAGGTTGCCAGAGTTTCTCAAACTTTCTGATCTCAGGACCTCTTTACACTCTTAAAAAGCATTATCCCCTGTGTGACCCTGGGCAAGTCACTTAACCCTCATTGCCCCACAAAAAAAAAAAGAAAAGATAAAAGAAAAAAAGAGCTTTTGTTTGCATGGTATATACATGCATATATGTATATATATGTATATATATATATATATATATATATATATATATATGCTATACATAGAACAAACTGGTCAATAATAACTAGTATTTATTGCAATTTAAAGTTTACAAAGTGCTTTAAATATATTAATTAATTTGATCCTCACAACAATCCTGTGGGGTGTTATTACTATCCATTTTACAGATGACAAAACTGAGGCAAGGAAGGCTTACATGACTTGCTCAGAGCCAATTGAATTTATTATTTACAGCTAGTAACCATCTGAAGCAAGATTTGGACTTGGTCAGGTCTTAATGACTCCAAATCTAGCGCCCTATCCATGGCACCACCCAATTGCTTCTATACCTCCTGAGGGTTTATATAGAAAGCTCATTTATTGAAAAGAAAATGAATATGTCTAAAACATTTTCCAGGCCATATGGGATTAAATGAAAACTATCACCCATAATTAGTGCACTTTTTAAAATGTAAGCATCGATTACCATACCTAAGCAGGTCTTCATCACATCCAAAATTTTTACATTGTGTGTTCCAAAGAAAAGACTGTTTAAGATGGCTCCCAATGTAATTTTAGAGTAATTTCACTTATATGTATTTTCTTATACTTTTGACCATTACAGAGAAGCATTGTGTTGTTTCACATTTTTTTATAAAGGGCTTTTTATATGGGTGGGCATAGACATGTGTCATATGAAATATTGGTGAAATTCAAAGAAATGGGCTTCATTTACTAACTGAATATAGGTTGATCTAACCTTCCCATTCTCTGGCAGAGCAACAGAGGGACTGTTTGTATGAGTTTCCTAGTAGCTTCTCTTCTCACAGTGATTTTGCACTTATCTGTGTGCATTCTGCCTTTCTTCATAACCCACAAATCAATTCCTGCTATATGTATTACACACCCCAGTGGCAGAGGCCATTGATTATTCTTTGATGGTCATACTCTTCATATATAACCAAGAAAGATCACAGATGAAGGGAAGAGTGGTTGGAATATGGGTGAAGATGTTTCACAAGGTGATGACATTTTCTTTTTAAATGTGCTCTGCCTAGAGATAAGAGGAAGAAGAAACAAGCTGCTGGAAGACTTGAGAGTAGCATGGGCAAATAGAGGTTTTCTTTTTTTTTTAAATTGAAGACATTTCAAAAATAAATTACGCTGTGGAGAGGAAGAACATAAATATAATTCTTTGTAAATCTACATTTCTGTTTCACGTGCAAATGTACTTTCTGCAGATGAAGCAATAGGTAAAAGAAATGGTCCTGCATCCCTTATCACACTGCTTTTAAAAAAACCAATACAATGCTTTAATATCACTTTTTTCCTGTTATTGGCCTTTTGTTTCTATTCTTTTCCTCTGACTCATCTAAGATACAATAAATATTTCTCTCCTTTCCTTTTAACCTTTTTTTTAAAAAAATGCCTAAAAAGCCTTGAACATTTTTGCTTTTTTTAAATTTCAAAATCTTTCTGATGATTTGACTCATTGAAGAATTTTTAATTTTTCTTATTTGAAACATGCAAGAAGAATTTAAATGATTGCATTGGGAAAATGATGAGGTGGCATGCCACTCTATTTACTGCTTTTCATGTGGTCCCCATGTAAGCATGTACAACTATATCGGTGCACAAGCATGGATATGGTGGTTGTCAGGGCAGGGCAATGAGGGAATCGATATTTTCTGAAGAAAAAAATAAAAATGTAATTTTTTTGTATCTGAGAGGAAGCATTACATAGTGATAGAGAGTCGTTTTGAAGACCAGGAAGATATGCGTTCAGTTCTCACCTCTGATGTGTATTGTGTGTGTGTGTGTGTGGGGGGTTTGTGTGTGATCTTGGATATATATATATATATATATATATATATATATATATATATATATAATTTTTCATCTTAGTGCTGTAAGCCAGAGGTATAAAACACCTGACCCACGATGCTCCCTGATTGCTGCTGAACCAGATTAAAATATAATTGGGAAATATTTTACAAAATAAATAAAAATATAATAAAACATTGATAATATTAAATTTTAAAACTCAATCAATATATGGCCTTCTGGGATCCTCATGTATAGTTTAGTGAGAGCCAATAACACCGATCTAGGCAGAATTTAAAGACAGTAAGTTGCAGAGAAGATATTAACCTGTTTTTGAGAAGGGAGCTTCCTCATCTGGAAAATCCTTATACCAATGAAAGCTTAGGTCTGGGCCCTATTCTTCTGTATCTGAACTTTGAAAACATTTCAGAACAGAAACTAATAGTGGTAACACGATATAATAATAACTTCTAGACTGAAATATTTGAACTACTTAGTCATTCAAGTCAATGGATAGGAGAGGAGATGGACATTTCCAAATAAAGAAGCTACTGTCTTTTCTGTTTTGGATCATCTATGATTTTCCAGTTTCTTTCAAACAACATAATGCTAAGTCTGCATTTGATTTTCCTCGGCCTTTGAAGAGACCTAGCAGTTCTGGAATAATTAACCGAAGAGGAGATCACACATAGAATAGAGTACTTCACTTTAGCAGTGTAAGAAGTTCTGGGATTTATTTGACATGATGGTAAATGCTGTTAGCTTTTTGGGGAGTGTTGTATAAGGGACTTTAGATCTTTGAATGTATTAAGATATATAAACCAAAGCCTCATGGGTGCCTGTTTCCTGTTTAACCATTACTCATTTGTTTAATTGAAAAACATGTGGACAACAGTAATGGCATCTGACTTCCAGCAAGATACTGCTATACACCTTTGGGAAAGAATAGCCAAAACCCAGATGGAGCCAGTAAAGGCACACCCAGTGCCTAGTTCAATGCCATCTAGCCAGAATTAAGAGATTGACAATGTTTGCACGTGGTGTTTTTTCTTTTCTTTTCCCCTTCTAGCAGAAAAATCTAAGCTCCTTCAAGGAAGGCAAGAATTGTTTTCTATTTGTCTTTGTATCTCCAACACCTAACGTGGTGCCTGGCACAAAGGAGCTACTTAAAAATGTTTCTTTCCTGAATGGAAGTACAGATGGTCATGGGTGCTAAGATAGAAGCTAGCATTTCATACTGAAAGCTGTCAGTTATGGGGAAATCTTTTCCTTTGTGCTCAGCCATTACCTGAGCTCATGACATTTGGTGGTTTAAAGGAGGTAGCAGAAGAATAATTCCTTTGAGTTAGTCAAAATCATTTGATGTAAATTTGTAAACTATATCTAAACTATTTTAGTTCCTCTCTACTTGAGAGGGAGGGTTTACTTATTGGTAAGTATCTTAATCCTTCTATGTATCAATTATCCCACTAGTAATGTATTGGGGATAATTCACTGTCCTTTCATATATTTTTTTGTCCCATCCTTCTCTAAAGAGGCTGTTTATTTGGCATGAGTACATTAGAGATTACTTTTATCTACATAAGTAAAGAATACTTTAAAGGTAGTGTATTATATTTATAAATCAAATAATTAAAATAGTAAAAAATATAATTTAACCAATATAATTTCCCAAGAGTGCTGACTGAAACAACTTAGAAACAAACCTGAAACATAACCCTGTGTGATTATAATGTCCAAGCCTAATCCCATAGAAGAATTTCCCTACCTTCTTTACAGAAGTAGGGAACTATGAATATGTACCATTGCATATAATTATCTTTTGTGGGTGTTTTGCTAGGCTTTGATAAAGTACCTTCCCCCTCTTTCTTATAAGAAGTGGTTCATTGGGTAGTGGAGGAGAAAGTGAAAATATCCAGAAGAAAGGGAATAAAAAAACCTAAGAAAGCTAATAAAAAACACCCACAGCCTGCCTACCCCCACATTCTCATAGGTACTGTTTATTTCTCTGTTGTATGCAGTAGTTTCCTGATGTTGCTTCTTTGTACATTTTCAGTTCCTCTTCTGTTTCCCAAGTGAAGCAACCCAGAAGATTCTTCAAGCAATTCCATTTTCTGCAGGTGGTAATATTGACTGAGCTTCAAGTAGCAAAGTGGCAAAGCCAGAAGTTTTGGTGTATTATATTGCTGCTAGCTTTCATCTGGTTTGTGAGGCTCTACTTGCATTACTGTAGCCAGTGGCTTTTTCTCCAGGTCATCTCAATTCCTGTTACAAAGTGAGTACTTTTTCCTAGAAAGTCAAATGAGAGTATTTTCATCTCATTAGGCAAAATGAAAATATGTAAAGAGCTCCTCTCTTCCATTTGAGATACAGCCCTAAAATATGTGTGACTTGAGAGGAAAAAATGTCCTTATGTAACAACAAAAATTTCTTCTTATAGCTCTATCCCCATTTTGTAGGTATTTCCACATGAAGACATATGTGGCATCAATATTTATTTAAAATTTAGTGCTCTGAAGAAAATCTGTTCTAATATTTGAGC